>NC_056735.1:1360515594-1360648094 GCF_019279795.1 Protopterus annectens
TTGGATCTGGTGAGATCAGCAGATATGTATGCAGTCCCATGACTGCAGATGTACTCATGTAATCAGTTTTAAGGAGGCCCATACCTCCTCAGAAATAAGGAATATGTAATGTTGGTATACAATGATATATCATTTAATAAGCATGAAACATTGTTCTTGTTTTCCTGTCCAACTGCTCCAATACCTTTTGGGCCAAGTCAACCATCCCAACAGGAAGAGCACATTGGTTTATAGCTTGGACTTTAATCCTAGATATCAAGGCAGTTTCCAGTATTAGCTTTATTTTTCTAAAGTATGCCTTTCTGTGTTTTATTCACATTTGTTCATGTTTTATTGCTGATTCTTTATCAATTCCGAAATATTTAAAGACTACCTCCTGCTCAAGTTCCTTTATATTACATTCCTTTCCCAGATTGATGTTTTCTTGGTACTGCAGCTTTCCTGCTGTAAACATTGCTTTTGCATATTTATCAAGACCAAATGACATTCTTATATCATCAGAGAAAGTTTTAACCACTTGCAGTTCTGCTTTTTATTCATCATCTAATGAACTATATGATTTTAAGTCATCTACAAAAAGTAGATGAGAACTCCTTAAACAAGGCTGTATTCTGAGAACCAAATTATAACCAAGACCTAATCTGTTAAGTAAACAACTTAATGGGTTAAGAGCAAGACAAAACAAGAGTGCTGAAAAAGAATAACTGGAATTTACTCTTTTAAATTTTTATCATTGGGATAATAATAATTTGCCTGTTGTCAAGGCTTAGCTGCAAAGTGGTTTGTCACTGTTTCATGGTAGCTGTAATGCATTTGATCAGAGTTGGGTATGCACTATACATCTGTAAGCATTACTTTATCCGTCAGTGTGGGATGCTGTTAAATGCTTCTGTAATCTTCCCATGCCCTATTATAACCAGTGGGATGCAGGGATAAAGCCCTAACTATGACTCAGGTTACCAGGATTTGATTAGTGTCTTGGGGAGCTTGACAGAATGACAGAGACAGATGGTCATACCCATCTTGGGGGAAGAGTGGTACATTGGTGTCTGTTATTTCCTTTTTATTTATTTAGCATTTGTTTACTGGGAAAGTCCAACTTGGAAAAAGCTAATTTTAAGCAGACGCCCAAGAGAAATGCTCCAGATGCATGCCTTTGTAACATGAGAGGAAACTGGAGCACCAGGAGGAAATCCACATGAACACAGAGAGGACATGCAGATTCCACACAGAAGGCACCCCAGCCAAGAATTGAATCACAAAACCTCTTGCTGTGAGGCAATAATGCAACCGCTGCACCACTGCACCATCAAATTCCTGGTGGTAGCTAGGGACCTCACTAGAGGAAGCATGGTCAGCAGTTGGAGTGGCCCTTCATGAGATGCTACAGAGGCTGGGCAATACTCTGCAACCCCACATTACATGCCTACCTGGGGACCATACCACATAGCCAAAACGGGAGGGGAAAAAAAAGGGTAGGCAAACTAAGAGCCCCTGGATGGAAGACTCAGGTATGCCAAGCCCTGTTGCCTTTAATCTAAGACTGGTGCCAGCCAATGACTGAAATATGCTGAGAAATTATTATGTAAAGGCCTAAACTTTATACCAAGTGCACACAGTAACTTTACGGACACTGTAGTAGACATGAGACTTTTCTGTCGAAATCTTATGCTTAAACTGCTATTTCATGATAAAACTGATAGTGAATTGACAGACAATAACGTTACTAGACCACCAAAGTTTAAGAAGCTTAGCAACTTTGTCCCACCTAATCATCCGTTAGTTGAGGCATATTTGAAACTAACTGAGGATGATTTGTATGAATATTTTTCTCTAAAGAAATATAGGAAGAATGGTAATTTGACTAGAGGGGAGCAGACTAGCTTACTTAAACTTCAGTCATTACAATCCATAACCATCAAACCAGCTGATAAAGGTGGTCGGATAGTAGTTATGGACACTAGCAAATATCATGATGCTATGATTAAACTCTTGGAAGATGATTTCTATTTACAAGTTAACGAACAAATAGTGCAAGCCACTATTAGTCACGTAAACAATATGTTATTAGATATGTTGAAAGGTGATATCTTGGATCAAGAATTGTTTGACTATCTCTTTGTTAAGAATCCACTTGTACCAACAATACATGGGTTACCTAAGATTCACAAAGACTTCATTGACCCACCAATGAGACCCATAGTGTCTGGTCAGGGTTGGATCACTGAAAACCTTTCTGTCTATGTTGAGAAACATTTGCGACCTATATTAAATAAGAACAAAGTTGTACTGAAAGATTCCAAACAGTTTTTAACAGATTTGTATGACTGCTTAGGTGGCATTTGTGACGTTGATAACTTGATTTTTGTAACGCTTTGACATCAAGTCCTTGTTTACTGTGTTACCAAATAATATAGGCCTGATTTATATCACTGAGTATCTACTCTTACATAGCGAATATACATCAGTTAAAGTAGACCTCATTGTACATTTCCTTGAACTCATTTTGAATAACAATCTTTTCACCTATGACAACAAGTTTTACCAACAGCGAGGTGGCGTAGCCATGGGCACACCTTGTGCCAACAGCTATGCAAACATGCTTTTGGCATTTTGGGAATTTGAGAGTCTCTTTAATTTAGAAATCTTTAAACAACATGTAACTTTTTATAGACGTTTCGTGGATGACGTTTTGTTTTATGGAGAGGCAGTGTTGATGATTTGTTTGTGATCCATACTATATTGAACAACCTCACTGGCTATTTAACCTTCAGTATGAATCACTCTACAGAGAAGATAGAATTTCTTGACTTGTATATAGAAAAGTTAGCATGTGGTTTGATTAATACAGGTGTCTATAGGAAACCTTGCTATTTTAATACTCTATTACAGCGTGATAGTATGCACCCACAGCATATTTTAAGAATATCATTAGAGGCCAGGGATGAGAACCTCTAGGCTAAATGCCACAGAAGAAGGCTTCCTAAATGAAGTGAGTGACCTCAAGATAAGGCTAGAAGAACGGGCTATAGCTCACAAGAGATTGAGTCCAACCTCTTAGATGTCAATAAACTTAGACTGAACAGAGCAGCCCCTTATTTTGGACCAGTTATTACTGGTGGATCCACTACAATAGACAATGGTAGAGATGAGAGATCAACTCATGTAAGGGTTTCTTTACCATATAGTACTGATTGTCCAGCAATCAAGAATATTATTACGAAACACTGGCCTATTCTCTGTACTGATGACACCATCGGTAAACTTGTGGGGACTAAACCCTCTTTTTTATATAGGAACAAATTAAATTTAAGGAGAATGCTATGTTATTCAAAAAGGGATGAATGGTCAATGCCTCTTGAACACACAAAACCATGTGGACGCTGTAATTATTGTAATTCTCTTGACCCCAGTCCATTTTTTGAACATCCTGACATGCACACTAACTTTAGCATACGTGCTGTAGCTACCTGTGATACTACTCATATAGTTTATTTGGCAGTGTGCCAAATATGTGATGCATTTTATGTTGGCAAAACCAATCGTCGTTTTAAAGACAGGATAAGAGAACATCTTTACCACATTAGGAAGGCTTCACCTCACAATGCCTTAGCTAAGCACGTAGCCCAAGCAGGTCCTGAACATTATTTCCTATTTAGAGCTCTTGAGAATATTAAACCCAGTATACGAGGAGGTGACATCAGGAACCATACTGAGAGTAAGGAGAGTATGTGGATAGTTAGATTGAGAGCAGATAGGGGTTTAGGTCTCAATGAGAGAGCCTCCATTAAACCTATGTTAAACAAACGGAGGAATGTTTGTAGATTTTATAATAAATGATGGAACATATATGTTTTACCCCTTGAAATAGATTTCTTTTGATATATATATTTATATATACATATTTATTAGAGCATCTTGAGTGTTCATGGAGAGTTTTTATATGTTTTTTATATGTTTTTTTATATTCACTTTGTCATTTTATACATCTTAGCATGTTTATATGTGCATATATCTTTAAGCTTAGATTAACTCATGAATATGTAACAAGAAGCAGCCAATAGGAGATGTTTTAACTGTATAAATGTAGCCTATGTACTTGAAGGTCTTTGTTACATGATCTGATGAAGCTCAAATGAATGAGTGAAAGCGCTTATCTGACCTGCAGTGGAATTAAAGTTGGATTTTAACCTGAGGATTTTGCCTTTCATTTGGATTTTAACATGAGGATTTTGCCTTTCATTTCTACTTGTGACTCTGCATCAGCCTAGTTGCTCCTTTTGGTTTCATTAATATTATTTAAGTTTTTCTGGAACACTGGGCGTTTATCCTGTTTGTCAGCAAGTGGTTTGTTCCTGTTTTATTAGCTAGGATTTGATTAGTGTCTTGGGGAGCTTGACAGAATGACAGAGACAGATGGTCATACCCATCTTGGGGGAAGAGTGGTACATTGGTGTCTGTTATTTCCTTTTTATTTATTTAGCATTTGTTTACTGGGAAAGTCCAACTTGGAAAAAGCTAATTTTAAGCAGACGCCCAAGAGAAATGCTCCAGATGCATGCCTTTGTAACATGAGAGGAAACTGGAGCACCAGGAGGAAATCCACATGAACACAGAGAGGACATGCAGATTCCACACAGAAGGCACCCCAGCCAAGAATTGAATCACAAAACCTCTTGCTGTGAGGCAATAATGCAACCGCTGCACCACTGCACCATCAAATTCCTGGTGGTAGCTAGGGACCTCACTAGAGGAAGCATGGTCAGCAGTTGGAGTGGCCATTCATGAGCTGCTACAGAGGCTGGGCAATACTCTGCAACCCCACATTACATGCCTACCTGGGGACCATACCACATAGCCAAAACGGGAGGGGAAAAAAAAGGGTAAGCAAACTAAGAGCCCCTGGATGGAAGAGTCAGGTATGCCAAGCCCTGTTGCCTTTAATCTAAGACTGGTGCCAGCCAATGACTGAAATATGCTGGAGGCATCGAGTAGCTGGTAGATCCAGAGTAGACAGAGCATGTGGGCTGAGCCAGTAAAATGAAGGAAGTGTGAGAGGAACAAAGCAAAAAAAAATCAAATCTATCCCTGCCCTACTTAGATTCCTCACCTTTTTACAATTCTATTATGGTTTTATTTACTAACAAATGATCCTTTGTTTCATTTAACTTTTGGTACTCTTTTGTTCTATTGCCAAACTTGAGTTTTTTCCAAAAGACTATAAACTTTGGCAACATCAATTCCAGTTTATCGTTTGCATATTGTTGGAAGGCAAGTTATTAGTTTACAGTTCTTAAGATGGCTTGCAGGTTCACTCTTAAATAGGAGTATCGCTTTTCGCATCTATATTACGTAGTTGAAAGATAAAAAGAGTGAACACTCTTTTATCGAACACTGAAAGCCAAAACCACTAAATATCGAAGACACAGAACAGCGATTTTTTTCCCCAGGGAAAAATCCGCTGCACCGGAAAAAAAAAATCTAAACACAAAATAAAGTGGGGGCTTTGCCCCCTCACACCTCAATGTGGGAAGTTGTGTCCCCCACACACCCCTACTTAAATATAACAACTCCATTATTGCACAACAGTGGAGCAAATGGCAAAGTCCCGAAAATGGCCCAGTGATTTTTTTCCCCTGGCAAAAAAAATCGCTGTTCCATGGCTTCGATATTTAGTGGTTTCTTCTTTCAGTGTTTGATAAAAGAGCGTTCGCTCTTTTTGTCTTTTGACCACATAATATAGAACCTAGTTTTTCCTGTTGTTAAAGAGGTTGGCATCCATTCAGAATGCGCATATAAGTAATTCTTACTCAGGGCTAAATCCTTTTTGCAAAGATGTTAATACTTTTAGCTAAAAGTTAAGCACTGCATCTGGGCTTGGTATTTTCCAATTAAGAGCTTTTCTTAATGTGATTTCAGTTTCTCTGGTCATTTCTTCATCCCATTTCATATCCCTTCATTAGAACTCCTTATCTTTATTTTATGTTTGTATCTATTAGTCATCTTTGTTATACTCTACAATGTCTTCGTAAGTATTTCCCCAAAATGTTTCTATGTCTTCTTTTTTTGGTTGTGTTTCTGTTCCACTTACTTTGTTTTCCAGCTCTCTATAAAACACTTTTTTGGGTCATTGGTGAATTGCTTATTTTGTACTCTTCCTTAACATTTATCTGCAAATCCTCTAAGTTGTTCTGCCTGTGCTGATATTTTTAGTTCATTATATGCAATAGCGTATAACAGATCTTGGTATTTTTCATAATCTGTTCCATCTTCTATATTCTTAAAATAGTGATACTTCTTGCCATAATTGCTTTATAGTTTTCTCTATTCGGTTCTTCCATGGTGGCATTTTCTTTCTAACTTTCCTTTCCTTTATTGCTCTATGTTTTTCTGGTAAGACCTTATTTTTTTTATTAATTTAGCTGCACAGTAATATATCCTATTTATTTCTGTTGTATCACAAGAATTCTTCTTAATAGTTCTAATACCGTGTTCATCTGTTTTAACAAACGTCTAACATTTTGGGCCCTATTTACTTTCTACAATCTTTCTTTCTTTCATTGATGTTAATCTATTCTTGTTTATTAAATCATGTAGCTCTTCCCTTAGATTATATTATTTTAGAATGGAAGCACCTTCCTGTTCCTGCAAGTATTCTACAGAAAGTTCATAGGTTCATAGGTGTGTACTAGGACAATGGCCCTGGAGCCCTTACAAGCCTAGCCTATAGAAGTGCCCTGGCATCATGCTGTCATTAGTTCCCAGTGCCTCTATCAAGGAGAGCCACTGGAGTGATCCCTGGGTGAACTTTCTATTTCCCATCCACCTATCAAAATTTCTCTTGAAAAGGGCCTGTGAGATGCTCTGCGTGACATGTATGAGAAGTCTATTCCAGAGCGTGGGCAGTCTCTGGGTTATGAACTTGTCCCTCCGGAATGTTCTGTTGATTGTGGTAATGAGGTTGAAGTCCCTGGAGCATGTGGTGCAGATGGATTGGGATCTCTTTAGGTGTAACATTTCTAGCAGGGCTAGGTCAGACATGGCTTTGTAAGTCAAGAAGGGATCACCTCTTAATAGACGATATGAGACAGAGAAAAGCTGGAGTTCTTTGAATCTGTCCATGTAGGGCATGTGTTTAACACCTAGGATCCTCTTAGCGAGGTACTTTTGTAACCTTTCCAGCTGTTGCAGGTGTTTAGTGAGGTACATGCCAAATGGGGAATTATACTCGATGATTGGTCTAATGAGGGAAGAGTAGAGAGAGATGATGACTTCTTTCTTCCTGGATGCAAAACCCTTGGTAATGAGATGTGACACATAGAGGGACTTTCTGACCACAGTGGCAATGTGGTAGTCGAAGGAGAGGTTGCTGTCAACCTGTGTCCCCAGATCTCTTATAAAGCCTTCAGTGTTCAGTGGGCTACCATCAATGTGGTAATTAGTGGGAAATAAGATTTTCCCAAAGGGAATGAAGACGCATGTTTTGGCATTAAGCTTAAGGCTATGGTTTTGACACCAGTCGGTCTCAGTGAGGCCTTTCTGTAGGATGTCTACAGGGTTAATAATGGCTCCCAGCTTGCAATCTAGAATATCTGGAATATCTTCCTGCTGCATAACCTCTACAGATGTAACCTGCTTCATCTGCCGCTCCTTCATGTGGGAACTCATTCCCCCATCATTTTGTAAAATTGCCTGTGACAGAGTTCCCACTGTTCCCTGCTCTTTCACTTGCTGTGCAACTGTAAATTAACTTTTGTACCAGTCTGCTATAGAAGGTTCCAGAGCATTGCCATGTGACACTTCTTCAGATGACTCCCACTCCACTTGTTTTTCTTTAACCTGTGATGACTCATTGTTCCAGTGTACTGTGACATAACTTGTGTTGGATTTTTTGCAGTAAACATTTCACTTCAGCATTAATCAATAACTTCATTTTCTATTTATTCGACTTCTTCCTTACAAATTCTTTTTTCTGCTTTCCACATTTGTTTCCCTATATTTTTGCATTGTATAATTTCCCGTGTCCTGGTGCCTTTGCCTGTATTTATATTCAAATATCTTTGGTGCTGCTTTTTTATAGTGATTAGTTTTACTTTCACTTTTACATAAATAATGCACCTTTTTTTGCCCATGTCCATGTTTTTTGGTATATATACCTTTTGAAAATTTCTGGGGTTTGTTCTTAATATTTTTGCACTTGCTCTATTGATTCTTTTTCCAGGTAGCCCAAAGTTTCTTCATCTATATAATGTTTTTCATGGATCTGTTGTATTAATGAACATACATTTTCATTTGTAGCTTTTGAAAGTTTTTCTTGTGCAATCATTTTTCTTTCCTGTAATTTCTCTCAATCTTTTTGAATATCTTCTATGTAAAACTTCCGAGCTTCTTGCATATAACATTTCTTCCATTTTTTGACCTGTCAGTTTTTTGCCAATTTTGTGGATGACTACTTCCTTCTAGAACAGGAGGGATATCTTCCCCAGAGCCAAGTCTAACTCTGCTGTAGGAATGTTTCCATGTTGTAACTTGTCTCTTTCTAGTATAGATGACAAACAGTTGGTGTAGTTTGTTTATATGCTTTATTACATAGAAACACATCATGATGGATAGCAGCATTACAAAACATAAACAAATTGATTAACAGACAGACTATACAGACATACATGCTTGCATTTCAACAGCTAACTACAAAATGGCAGTCAGACTCACACGTGCTCAGTATTTATACACTTGAGAAAGCCCCTTGAAAGCTTCTTAATGCTGTACACACAGCTTGGCTATAAAATTGAATGGGGGCCCATTCTTTGAGTTTGCTGACTCACTCTTATGCTTCACTGAGACTGTGCATGCTCTGAAATTTGCTAGAAAGCTATAGGGTTTCCCAGTGAGTCTTGCAGGGTTTACAGTTGCTGCCATGTGCTTGAGCCTGTTTCTTTTAACCATGTGCTGCATACTATCAACACGAGTTTAGAAGTTACTGGAAGCATGCATCTCTCATTTGTAAGCATATTTTTGTGCTTTTCTGTAAGCTCATATATCTGACAAATCTCAATGGCCTTATTCAAAGTTAAATCACAAATGTATGATGGTTTCCCCCTCTCTCTCAAAGACAGCAGGTGCATACACAAATGAACACTCCCTTTCTATGACTTTTGAACCAGCTAAATTATGTAGAATAAATGCCTTTGCATGGTCATCTTTATCAGAAAATTCAGCCTGTATGAAAATGTTGTACTCTTGCTCAAACACTCTCCAGTTCTCTCCAATATTATTATCAAACACAAGTGGACTAGCTTTTTGAAATCAATCTGCCATTCCAACAAATTATCCCCAAGCACACTGAAAAATATGACCCTTGTAAATATGAACAAGCTGCTTTGTGTGCCTGTAATAACATTCAAATGCACAAGAAACTCTTTGAAATACCGTACTTTGTGACATATGCTTTGAAATGGCTGTATTTTGTGAGATAACTGTACTGTAATACTGCACAGACATGCAAACACTTCATACACTTCAGACAACCCAAACAGATTTGATTAATGTGAAAAAGTAGTGCTTAGGGAAAAAAATAAGGTTGTTGCTCTTATTTTATTCAGGTTATGTGATTCAGAATTTATTTAAAATACTTTCCATAGTTATTTTGAATATTTCTGTTAATATATTATAATATCAGATTTTCCTGTTACTTAGAAATTCATTTAGAGCGCTCTGAATGTATTGTTTCATATTTTGCAAATAAGAAATAGTTTGAGGAAGTTGTAATACCAAGTTCATCATTTATTTTAGAACTTTATATCCAAGTGATTTGAATCTGGAAATTAATCTGAATCTATATGGATGTAGGCTCATGATTTAAGTCTGGATGTATTTAAAAAGATTTAATATTTATTATTATTTATATGTATTACTGATGAAAGATTGTACATTGTGCATACATTTTATAGTGGGAAACGTGAGTTAAAAATTGTATGTTAAGCATTTAAAAAAATTTGTATGGATAAGTGCTTCAGATATGGGCACCTTAACTGTGGGTATTTTGCATTTTAATTGGTCAATTGAGTGGTAATTGGTTTGCATATAAAAAGTCTGTTTATATGGTGTGTATTTATTCCCTTGAAGGCAGTGGCTGAGGTACAACAAAACACCAGTAAAGAGTTTTTGCAGTCATTCTGCTTCAGCTCCGACTTTTAGTTTTTACAAGTTTTTGTAGTGCCGTTATATTGTATATGAGCAAGTTTTAATACCTGAAATTCATTTCTGACCTGCTTTGTGAGTTATACGTGCAGTAGGGATGATTCACTACTGTATATTCCATCAATCTTAACTGAGTGCCTCTCGGTCTAGAAGCAGGGGAATCTGTATCCAGTCTGGCACCATGTCACTCATCCCTCTCTAGTATAGATAACAAACAGGCGGGGTAGTTTGTTTACATGCTTTATTACATAGAAACACATCAGGATGGATAACAGCATAACAAAACATAAACAGACTGATTAGCAGACAGACCTTACATAAATACATGCTTACATGTCAACAGCTAACTACAAAATGGCAGTCAGGCTTGCATGTGCTCAGTATTTATACACTTGTGCAAGCCTCTATAAAGTTTTTTAAAGCTGTACACAGATATTGATCTACATGTGTCTTGAGGATTCTGCCATTTTTTTCTAGTCCTGGCACCAGTATTTACACCAGGTTTAGGCAATTTTATTATCCCAATATTTGTATAGCCAGCTATCTTTCTTATTTTTTAACCTACCTCTCTCCATGATATATGTTATATAAACATACAGTCTATATATCACTGTTGTCTTGTTGAGGTTTTGTGAAAATTGTGTTCACCATGTGAAGGGACTCTTAGAGACTTGAGGATGATTGTCCTCCTCAAAGTCAGAGCCCTGATACTAGGAAGAGACTAAACTTATTTAGTCAATTGCAGCAGATTGAAGAGGTTCCAGCAATACTACTCTTCTTTTTGTACTGATTTCACCGTCTTTCCATTTGCACCTCAGCCAAATTCAGCTTTTCTGACATGATGCTGGCCAAGGCAGAGGCCTTTATTTACTGCATGCCAGTGCTAGAAGTATCAGTGATAAATTGCCTGAACCACCCATCTAAAATCTGTGGAAGTATCAAAAACTTTAATGAAGTCTTCCTTTTTTTATCCATGCAGTTCATGTCCTTAGTGACAATCTAATGAGGGCTGATAACCTACACAGGAGATACAGTAGAATCTTTCTGCATGTCAACAGTTTCATTGAAGGCCTCAAGGCTCCCATTTCAATAGGTTACTTGATTCAGAAGCCAAGTGATTGATTTTATCCAGATTCTGTTCAAAGGATGAAAGAGATTCATTATTTGGTGTTGCAACTTCAACCCCTCTGTTCTCCTGACACTCGAAGTAAGCCCACCTCGAAATATTAAGCATAAGGTAATATTACTGGGTGACTTCAAGTAGTGACTATTGTGTCCTAGATTGTTCACCAAGTAGAGCCAATGAGATAAGATAGGATCTTCACCACTGCATATCCTTGCCAGCAGAGACAGATTCAACTGACTAATAGACATAGTGTGCTGGACTGGAAGGTCATTCAGATTGGTCTTGTGCCTGTAGGCAGTGTTTTATCAATGTCCATTAGCAGCCACTCTCCTGATGGGTGCACCTGGAAAACCAGTAAGACAAGAGACCCACCTCATGTTAGCACATCTAATTGAATCAATAAGATATATTTCTAGGGATTCCTGCATAACCTTGGAATTATATATTGGATAACTTTTCTGATTTCACTGATCAGGCACTTGCCTACTTCCACAGGTGCTTCTTGTCAGTCATGGACAAGTAAATCATTATAAAAAAACTAAATGCATGGTCATAGTGGCCTTCCTCAAAGGCAAGGCCATAATACTAGAAAGAGACTAAGCTTGGTTAGTCAGTTACAGCAGCAGGGTGATACCATTGATCATTTTCTACAAGGTCATGCTCACTAAAGTGTTCCTCACAACTGCAAAAATGAACTATACCCAAAGCTTTCAGGAAAAATGCCTTTCATGCAGTAGTGATTCTAGAAAGGCCTAAGAAAAAATGTGCAACCCTTTGCACTCTAATCAGTCAGGACTTTTCTGCTTACATGGGAAACCCAGAACATGCCTCTTACACTTGGGCTCTCCCCCAAGTGACCCTTTCATCAGCTTGCACAGCATCATCTCCTCCCACCATCTTTCTGTGTTTCAGTCCTGAAAATGCTATTGATTGTGGAAGGCAATGGAGCTTAGTGCCTGCACACCACACTACGTTTTTAGTATTGCTACTATTAAAACATGACTTAATTCAAGTCAGCTCCCAACAGTACTGAAACATTTCTCACATCACCTGACTACAAAAGGATGTAGTGAATGCTAACCAATGCTCCTATGTATTACAAAGCTGCTTGAAAAGGACATGCATCTGCAATTAATAGGTTCATAGTTTTATAATTACTTACGAGTCTCTTTACCCACAAGTATATTGTGAAGCCTATTTATACATCCGCAAGAAGTTTATAGACCTTGTAATATAAGTACGAATAAGTTATAGAGTCCTTGCATATTAAGTATGAATAGCCAAGAGCCCAGACATTTACATGCTATTCCCTATCCATAAAGGACAGAGTTGCTAAACCTCAGGTGATGCTTGAATAAATTAAGAGACATACTTATGTGAAGAGGAAGATGATTCCAGAGAAGTCACATTCTCTGTGATAAATATCTATCCTGCTATCATGTTCTGTTTACAGTATGTTGCAGCAGAGATTCAAATCTCTTGAGAGGGTGTGTATGCCATCATTGGACCTCTGGATGTGTAGCAGATCTGAAATGATGGGGTCAGTTGAGGCTGTGTTCCGTAGGGATAGTTCATCAGCAGCCTATGAGATACAGACAAGAGAGACAGTGTTTTTAGATGGTCAGTGTAGCTTTTATGACTTAGGGTCCTGCTTTTCATGATAAGAAAGCATGTGGTCATTCATGTTGTAAGTGTATGGCCAGCTACATACCAGAGAAAGCCTAATAAGTGCTGATTATAGTGGACAAGGTACACAATTAAGAAGAACTTTCTTAATGTTCATGGTGGATACATGGTGATCAAGGGCAGTTTGTTGCCTGCACAGGTTCTCAGGTCACTGTCTACTGGATCAGTTTTCAGGGGTGTGTTGTTGATATGATAGTTACAGGGGATTTCATGATTGCTGAAGGATACTAGTATACATTTTTGGCATTCAGCTTTACACAATAGTATCAACAACAGCTATTTGTTTAGAAAGGCCCTCTTGGATGATCTCAGGGCCTTCTTGAAAGTTTATGATGGCACTAAGTCTACAGTCATCTATAAACTTGGCCAGCCATAAATCTTTAACATTAGCGTTGACCTCAGAGTCATAAATTCCAAAGAAGAGTAATCAAAGAAATGAACCCTGGTGAGCACCACAAGTGATAGATTTTTGGAGAAGGTGGTTCTACCACCTTAACTTCTTGGATTATCTTAGTGAGCTAATTTGCTATCCCATGAGTTACATACGGAATTACACTTAGCTGGGTGAGTTTATCAACTATACCTGAGAGTGGGATTGTGTTAAACACCTTTGCAAGTTCTAGATATTCAGTGTGCACTAATTTCCCCTCATCCATTGCTTCATTAACGTTCCCAAAAAATTCAACCAAGTTAAATAGGCTGGATATGCACTTGACAAAAATGAACAGGCTAGATTTAAGAGTTTGTAGGTTACCTATGTCCTTATTTATTAATTCCATAATGATCCTCTCCATTGCCTTATGAGGCTGGTCAGACTTATGGGTCTATATTTGCCTGGGTCATTCAATGCCTCAGTCTTGTGCAGGGGGATGACTGTTGTTGTCTTTATTTGCCTGGAAGAAAGTTGTAATAACTTCTGTATGGAATTTGACAGGTCCTGTTTCAGGCTGGCCAGTAGGCAACCTGATATATTATCTGCTCCCAGAGAAGCAATGTTCTTGGCCTTGGAAAGTGCTTTGAGGACTTGTTTTGGGTAGATTGGCAGGGTGGATGCTGGTATGTGATCTGAGAATGTTGGGGGAGGGGGGCAGAGCTAATTTTATCCTGTAATAGATTAGTTATTTCCTGTGGGTCTGAGTATGTGATATCATTTAGTATTAGCTCTGTGCTAACCATTGTTTCTAAGGTTTCTAACATAGTTAAAGAAGGCATGGGTAAAACAAGCAATACACATACCTCTCAACTATACAGATTTTCACAGAATGTCCAGATTTTTGCCTCATATTTTTGGTCTGTTCCTCATAAAATTTGTGATTTTCTGGCAAATCATTGAAGGTTGAAGTTACTAAATAATGTTAAATAATGACAGACATTTGAACATCGGACTTTATATTCTTCAGAAAATAGACAATAATGCAAAACCTGTTATTCTAGCAACTTTCTAAATGTATAGGAACAGTATTTAAATTCTGTCACTAGTTGTGGGCCTTTGTCCCCCATTCATTTTGTCTTTGTCCAAATTTCTTGCACTGAGAGGTGAAAAGGTATGGCACTAGACCACTTCAGAGAGCGATGCAGTTGACTGCTCAAAGCTTCACATGCTTGTTTTTATATATGTTTATGTTTGCTGGATAGATTATGTGACATAATGAGTTAATTTAAATTGAAGAGTTATATTTATTTTGCATACAATAAGCTTTTTTATGTAGAGCCGGCTTATATTTGTGCTCCACCATAGGGTTTGTTTTTAAATGTGGCATTGTATTTACCTCAGAGGACAACAGATGCTCCTTTGTGTCTGTTTACACATACATAGACTTTGTCAGTAAAGGAGTCCTAATGCACATAGGGATCATCAGCTAAGAAGGGAGGTGTTGAGTTTAGTGAGGTCATCACTCAGATTTAGTAGATTAGCTGTTGCTTAATCTCTGAATACCAAGTTATTGAGGGATGTTTCTGGCTTCAGTCTTAAGGTGAATATGACTCTTTATGGTCCACTCTGACTAGGAAAGAAGTTACGCTTGGTAGGGAACAGACCTGTCCCATATTTGTGAGAACTAAGTCCAGAATTTTGTCACTCCTTATTGACATGCAGACTAACTCATGCAGCAAATTTGTATTTATGAAGTTTAGAAATCTCTGGGCACACATGTTATGGAATTTATAAGTCATCCAGATGATGGAGGAGTAGTTTATATTTTCTAGAAGAATGATGTTTGGCTGAATGCATAGAGACTCCACACTAGTTAAGTAGGAAGATGGGACAAGGGGGGTCATATAGGTGGTCCTATAGCTAGCTATGATTTGATAATGCTTTTTTTTTAAATTGTAAGTCAGAAATGGAAAAGTTCCAGGTCATTATTCTATCTATCAGGAAGTGAAATTTTGTTATACGAATATAGAGAGACCATCACATTAAGTGCCTTAATCTGGTTCAGTGCGCCTAAACATATGGTTGGAGTTGAAATTTTGCACTAATGGTGTGCTGTCAGTGGTCTTGAACCAGGTCTCTTTAACAATGCATATATAAATGCATTCCAGGGTAAAGAGTGCTTCTAGGGAGTAGAGGTTTTTGTTAACGCTCATAGCATTGAGCAACAATAGCATTGTTATCTTAATTTTCTTTTGTTGTGTTGGGAATTTTTCAAGATTAACAATTCCTAAAAAGTAACTATGGAGTTGACAACGTTTCCACCTTTAATCACAATAAATGCCAAATATTTCAGTAACTCAGTAAATAGTGCAAGAGTTGAGACTACCATATTTTTTTGAAAAGATCCCTCACAGTTGACAGTGTAGCTCATATCTCCTTGCTTCTGTATGGGATTGATAATCCAGTTCAGCCTTCACTACTCATCTCTCTCTGCATGTTTGGGAATGTTTGATTATCTTACCCCTAACTGATCAGTTGGCTCACTCATATGCTTGCCCTTTTCTGGACGGGTGTTCCTCCTGTTTTAATTTGACTTGATAATCTCTCATGTCTTTTTTTTTTTTTTTTTTTTTTTTGCACACCTGTACTACCTGAAAATTTGAGCACAGCAGCATCTCCATTATGGAAATCCTTACCAAACAAATCAAAGGAATTACTTCTACCTGTGCATTCAAAGCCTCTTTAAAAGCCCAATTCTCATCCATAAATAGGTATGTAACTTGCCATCCAGTATAGTATCTACCCATGGGAACTAACAGTTTGTAATAAATTGTCCATAGCCTTTGCGGGCTCTCTATGCAGTCCATGATGACCCATGTTCTTAATCTGTTATCTGCTTTACTAGCTGCTTGTGTCATAATGAAATTTTAAATTGTTTTATGTATTTATTTATTTATTTTACATTCGTTAACCAGGTTTCAGCCACAACGTGGTAGAAGAAAGCAGTGGCAGACATAAAAAAATCTGCAATATACAATTCAGGTATACAGAAGCAGAACAAAGACTGGAAGAATACAGGCAAGAGCATCAGAACAATAGGGAAGCTATTATTCTAATAACTGTTGCAAACTTGCAGACAGAAATGTAAGATAACAGGTAAAAAAGAGTAGCAAGTAATAATACTTATACGTATGCATGCCTGCAAATGTCTAAACATAGTGAAATAGTAATAGTTTCAACATAAATACAAAGCCCCTCAAAGACAAATTTCAATAGAACTCAAGTTAGTATGTGTACAGTACTCTTTAAAATTGCCTAAATCTTAAGTTCTTATGAATATCAGCAGTTGCACTTGTTTTCTTTTTCAAGGTGATGGTTTGCGGGTCATTTTCTAAATTGTTACTCTTCTACTGGCAATTATACATTACTGCCTGTTCTTGCTCTGTCTGATGACTTTAACCACCCTGGTCTTCCCTGAACATAAGCCACAGGATCAATGGAGCTAATAGGTTAAGAGTTTTAAAATAATGTCAAACATCACGTCACCAAGGACGATCACTTTATTGGATTTTGAATAGAATTTCTGTAGATATTTTTGGATCACCTCAAGTTTGTTATGGTGGAGCAAGTATATGAAGGATTTAAATATTTCTCACTGCATTCTATAATGACTTCAGTAAGTCTGGTGCATTACTATGGCGGTTGTTGCAGTCATGTGACCAGCAAAGATGTCATTATGATACTCACCAAACAGGTGGAATATAGATCAATGTATCATAAAATATTGTTGCATTAATATCCAAATATAATATAATATTATTAATGCAGCACCCATTTGCACCAACTAGTATGAGAGCCTGTCCACAACATCCCCTCTACTAATATATTTTTGATCAAGGGTTCACCAGAACAAAGAAAGAAAATGCCTGTAAGATATAATCTGTATTCCTAATTCTGTAGTTACACATTTGCAATGTTTTATACTTCTGGAGAAGTCAGAGTGAGTCCTACTTCTTGTTCTTATACTAATTCTGTTTCTAGAGAGAGCAAGTTAGTTTGAGCTGAAGTAAGAGTTCTACAGACATTAGGATGTTAGACACATTTATATAGCTGTAACAACATCAGGCATGCAAAACTCCTAGCTCTGAAAATAAAACTGTTTTATTAGATATTCATGTTACACAGGAATGAAACGTTCTCTCATTGCTACTACAACATTAGCAATGGTGTGTGAATAAGTTCATGGGCTAACTTGCTTTAGGAGGTGAGGCAAAGCATTTGACAGCTGTAGAACTGAATAGCTTCTAAAGTTGAAACCATACAGATAGGTCTATATACAAAAAGGTGAGAATGGAGGTGAAAGAAGGTAAACATAATGACCCAGTTTCTGTTTCTTAAAAGGCTGAGTACCTGAAGAACACACTTGGTGAGAATGTGATAAAAAAGGGGGCTATGTGTTAGATATCCTGGGTCATTAAGTGCGATATCAAGGCTATCTGTGCATTGCTAGAGAAGAATGACAGTTAGAGGCCAAGTACGAGAAAAAAATAGTGGAACAGAGTATTACCTGACTTTCTTGACATTTTGTCTCTACCCTGATTATTGAGGTTTATTTCCAGGCTGTCCTATTCAATAGAACGTTAATCAGAACAAAATTGCTTTAAAGTAAAAAAACAATATGAAAACTCATGTGACTTAGGACTTACTGGTGATAATTGCAGTTCCTGTCATGAGTACTGCCTTATGAAATACATCAATTAAAACGTGACTAACTGAGTAGGAGGTTTATGTAATCTGAGATAATGAGCAAGCTTACATCTTGCAGCATAGAGTTCAATTTTGAGGAAACCGAAAGCTTGAATTAAATAACGTTACATTGCTTGTACAGCTGAGTTTGCCTGAACACAGAATGATACATTTCATCTTACAAAAAAAAAAAAAAAAAAAAAAAAACGGCAAATGATTAGACTATGGTAAAAAACATTGCTCCATTATTGCTGCATTGCCATAGTCTCTAGGTTGGCAGCTGTAGAAGTCACATGAGTGCATGATATGAAGAAAAAGTATAGTAGAAGAGGAGTAATTCACTGCAGATCCCTTAAGTGAAGGGACTTCAACTGGCTTGTGTAACAGAATACAAACGTCCGCACAATCAGAAGTCATTTCTGTATCTACTGTTTGGAACATAGTGCTTTTAAAAGAATCTGTACAGTTAAGTCCTGTTTCATGTTGTGTCTTTCGGCTTTTCCCGGTTAGGGGTCGCCACAGTGGAACTCCGGTCCGCTAATGATTGGCAGTTGATTTTTACGTGCTGAGTTGCCGGCCCTAATGCACAACCTTCAACGAAGGTACGCCCATTCATGCATGTCTCCACAGAAGATGCTCTAGCTGAGAATCGAATGGGACAACGTCTTGCTGTGAGGCAACAATGCTACCGCAGCACCACCACCTGTCCTGTTTCATAAAAACAAAACAAAAAAAAAAAAACACAAAAAAAAAATCCTATTTTGTTTGCTGTTTCCAAAATGTTTGCAAATAGAAAATGATTTCTGGTAAGTTATGAAAGCAATTATCAGTGCTGTACCACTACATATGTCAACAGAGAAAACAACATGGACACAGACATATGGACAGACATCGCGTAGCATGCAAGGTGTAGTAAGAAAATGAGGGAGAAATATATGGAGTGCTACATTCACATGTTATATTGCAGCATGTGCAGTGAGATTCATGTCTAAAAATATAGTTATGTTACTTATTTTTATTGATGGAGGAAAGAAGTCTCTGATGATTAGGCATGTAGTACTAACATACAACACAGACTCCATATCTCATTTGATATTTGTACATACCATGTATTAGCAGGACTGAGATAATTAGGGATGTGGTATTAATGTAACATAAACTCGGTACATCTTTTGGACTTGTAAATGTCAAGCATTAGTAGAACTGGGATGATTAGACAAGTAGTACTAACACATGTAACACAGATCCTGTACCTTATTTGGATATGTGTGAATGTCATGCATCAGTAGGAGTGGAATTTGATGATTAGGCATGTAGTACTAACATATGTAAGACAGGTCCTGTACCTTGTTTGGATATGTTTGACTATCATGTATCAGTAGGAGTGCACTGCGATGATTAGGCGTGTAGTGCTAACATATGCAACACAGATCGTATACCTTGTTTGGATATGTGTGAATGTCATGTATCAGTAGGACTGGACTTTGATGATTAGGCATGTAGTACTAACATATGTAACACAGATCCTGTACCTTGTTTGGATATGTGTGACTATCATGTATCAATAGGACTGTACTGGAATGAATAGTCATGTAGTGCTAACGCATGTAACACAGATCCTGTACCTTGTTTGAATATGTGTAAATGTCATGTATCAGTAGGAGTGGAATTTGATGATTAGGCATGTAGTACTAACATATGTAACACAGGTCCTGTACCTTGTTTGGATATGTTTGTCTATCATGTATCAGTAGGAGTGCACTGCGATGATTAGGCATGTAGTACTAATGCATGTAACACAGATCCTGTACCTTGTTTGGATATGTGTGAATTTCATGTATCAGTAGGAGTCTACTGGGATGATTAGGCATGTAGTACTAACATATGTAAAACATGTCCTGCATCTTATTTGGATATGTGTGAATGTCGTGTATTAGTAGCACTGAACTGGAAGAATGATTAGGCATGTAGTACTAATGCATGTAACACAGATCCTGTACCTTGTTTGGATATATGTGACTGTCATGTACCAGTAGGACTGAAGTGGGATGATTAGGCATGCAGTACTAACACATGTAACACAGGTCCTGTACTGTGTTTGGATATGTGTGAATGTTGTGTATCACTATGAGTGTACTGGGATGATTAGGCATGTAGTACTAAGATTGTGTAACATAGACTTCGCACCTCATTTTGATATTAGTACCTACCATCCATTATCAGGACTTTGATGATTAGAATGTAGGACTACCATGTGTAACACAGATCCCATACCTCATCTGTATATGTGTAAATCATGTATTAGCAGAACTGGGATGATTAGGCATGTCATGCTAACATGTAACACACAATTCATACATGTTTGAAGTATGTGTACGTCATGCATAAGCAGAACTGGAATTGGAATAAAAGTCAGGTTTTTGCAGATATCTGACCTGCAATTTGGTTTACTTACTGGGAGAGGTGATGCTACTATGAGGAAACTATGAATTTTCTATGAAAATTTATTGTATTGGCCCTGTGTCATATATGAAACAAACAAACCCCTGGATTCTCAAAAGCTTGCACGGCATGCATGATTAGTGTTAGATGAAATTTTGCCAATATGGCGGCCGAGCGATCAACGTACGTGCACGTCTGATGTGAGCGAGCGCTGTAGCACTAGTGCTGCACGTCCACAGCCCTCATATGCAAATCACCCCATTTGCAGGTGAAAACCATGCAAATGAGGTAAATTTGCCATCCAGGAAACAGGAATCAGGGCATGCAGGACTAGCGTAATATACAGAAATGTACTCGGTGAGTAACCGAGTACGGTACTGCAAACTGCAAAAGAGAGCTATGACAGCTCCAAATAAAGGCTGCATAGCATTGAGGAAGCATGAGAATGGCCAAGTAGACGGCCAATAGCATTACAAACAATGCCAAATGTACAAAATACAACTTTTATGATATGTCCACCGATCACGTCTGTTGAAGCATAGAGCAGTGGTGCGCAAACCGGATTGGGGGGAAAATAATAAAATAAACCTAAAATAAGCATTCTAACTAAAGGCAGTAGTCTGCCATGCAAGTCAATGGCAGGCAGAAGACAACCTGGCCAGTGAGTAATGGTTGCTAAGGGGGAAGGCTCAGAGTGGGACATGTAACTATGCATTAGCAGGCAATCCTATGCAAATGAGGTGAAGGATAGTGAATCCCAGTTTTCCCCGAGGTGTGAGGCAGGTCCCAAGAGTGTAAGAGTATAAATATCTAGTTGCCAGACTAGGATATAGGTGACATCATGGGGGACAGGCATACTGTAAATGGATTTGAGCCCTGTGGCTCGAGATTGTTCCTAGCTTAGCACAGCTAAGCTAGGGGTGTGTCTAAACCTGCCTAGCATCCTTTACAAAGTGTAAGTGGGTGTGTCCACCATGCACAGGGTTTTACAGGAAGAAAAAAGAAGTTAAACCAGGAAATAGCTACTCTATGCACATTTGAATAGGGAGGCAATGGGAAGGGAAAAAAACAGTAGGAAGGTAATCAAGGAAAACTAGCTGGGCCGACAGGTGAAATGTATCAGAATCAGCTAATTACACAGGCAGCAGACCAGCCCAGCCCAAAACACTACTATAAACTAAGCAAACACCATCCCCTCTGGCTTTTCCACACTCTACACCACCGGTGTATAAAAGCAGGGACATTTTAACAAACATCTCTACAAAATGAGAAGGGCTGCAGCAGGCAACAAAGAACAACATGTGCAAGAGGCTGAGGGTGGTGAGGAAGTGAATGCTGTCGAACGACCTACAGTAAGGAGACAGAGAAGAGTGTACAGACCCAGGGTAACCTACCAGGGGCTACATGAGTTGGAGATTGTGGAGCACTATAGGGTGGACAGAGACCTCCTACAGCAAATTGTTGAGCTGTGATGGCCACACCTGACACACCAAACTGGCCGAGGGGAACCAATCCTAGTGTACACCAAGGAATGTGTAGGCCTAGGTATACTAACCACAGGTACCTCCCAAAGCACAATTGCGGATATCATGGGCATCTCACAGGCATCAGCATCCAGAGTATTCCACCAGTTCCTGGATGCCATGTCAGCACATGCCATTGAGCATGAAAATTTCTTCAACACACGTGAAGTGTTGACCAGCAATATGCGTCTCTTCCACCAAACAGCAGAATACCCTGGGGTAGTGGGTACTATAGACTGCACGCACTTATGCATCAAAGCACCACCTGGTGAGCAGGGTAGGGCCTAAATTAACCGCAGGGGCATCCCCTCCATCAACTGCCAGGTCGTATGTGATGCCCAGGGCATTATAATGAATGTGTGTGCTGGCTGCCCTGGAAGCTATGACGATTCACACATATGGCATCTGACGCAGCTTTACCAGAGATTTGCCAATGTGGACATCCCCTATGGTCACCTAGTGGGGAATGCTGGGAACCCAGTGGAGCCATGGCTGATGACACCCATCAGAAATGCACACACACCTGAACAACAATGCCATAATGAGGCACACGCACAGACCAGGCATATAATAGATCATGTGTTTGGGATGCTCGGGTCACGGTTCCAGTGTCTGGACACATCCATTGGAGCCTTGCAGTATTCACCAGCTACATGTACCCAAATTGTTATGGTATGTGCTATGCTACACAATATGATCCTGTGGAAACAGCTGCAGCAGGAACAGCATGGGGCAGGGCCATACAGCCCCCCACCAATGCCAAGGCCTGTACAGGCACAGAGTGACTCGGAGGAGGAACAACCTGAGCCTGCCCCAGTAGGCAGAAGGAGGTGTGCCCAGTATGCCCTGGCCTTGGCAAAGTGGCAATGCATAGCATATGCACTGACAGAGTAGGGACCCAGTGAATAACACCTCTCTCTGATTCGCTCAGACAGTAAAAGGGATGCCAAACATGACAATACCTGTGCTCAACCATGTATAGGGAGTGTACTATGTGCATCCGACAAAGACAGCCCTCCAGCACCATCCTCAAGTCTGGCACACCCTCAAAGTAAGCCAATCATCCTACCAGTTGCCAAATGGAGTAGAATGTGTTGTTACTTGTAGCTATGGTATGGATGTGAGCATGTAAGGGAATTGGGTGGTCGAATGTTAAGGCAGCAGACAGGGTTGGGAGGGTGGCCTAATGGTTGGGTGTTGTTTACAAAACACACACAAAGGAGCAGGTTTTCTGTCTCACAAGGATAATGGGGGCAGGCTAAATGGCTCGCAAGAGCAGTTAGCTTAGTACTAACCTATGAACCTATGAACCTATGAACCTATGACAGTAGATACCCATAGTGGCACCATGACATCTGTAACACATACTGGAGTCACCATAGTAGCCAGTACAACACAGGGTGACAAAACCCACTGCAGGAAATGGGCTGAGTGACATGTGTGTCCAAAAGAGCCACATATGCCAGTCAGGAAGGTTCACATACCCAACGATAGTCTCAGCCAGCAGGACAGGTGTAGACAAATACAAACAAATGCTGAACTATGGCCTCTGAATGAGCCCTATGGGTAACCCCTCCCCCAGGCCTACACAGACAGACTACAGCAGGCCAGGCAATTAAATGTAAGTTGTGAAGGCTAGGAAGTCAGAACCTAATATGTAGGTAATTAAAGCTAAGATCTGTAGTACACTGGTATGCCTCTAGCCAGCACGACAGGTAAGACTACAGACTGAAATGGAGTACCTGACATACCAGTACAGTCCTAGCAAATGTGTACAAGTGTCAGGTGTGCCCCCCCATCCAATGTACACTTATAGTAACAGTCAGGTGTGCCCCCCCACTCTTGTGTAGAACAGTAGAAACAGTCAGGTGCCCCCCCCTCGTTATGCAGAAATGTAGCAACAGTCAATGCCAAATGACCGATGGCTACGCTGCAGACACAGCATGCTACCTGTGCTACAACATAAAGGTCATCACCGCAGTACAAACTACCTGGACGTGATCCACACATGCAATACCAATGGCCATACTGGTTATACTCACACACTTAGAGGAATGAAGGCAGTGTCAGTCAACAACATACTGAAAGGTCATACTGGGCATGCCCACACACGTAAACACATGAAGGCCATGTCTGCAAATACCAGTGGACCAGGCATATCTGGCAGTCGCAGTTCTTAGTGCAGACACATGTCAGTATGCACCACTCCTTCCTTGCACATGCAGTGGATAGGAATACAGACATTTATGTAAGGACAACACACTATAATAAGCCAAAGGTAGACAGACATAGATGTGTGGAAGAGGGTGACCGTGACAAGGAGCCATCCGGGTCTGTCCCACCCAACACACAGCCAAAGAGCCCCAAGCACATGAGGTGCAGGTATCACCCACTGCAGATACTAGCCACCAGTATTTGTCAGCATGACAGACTATGTGGTGCATGTGCCAGCTGTGCAACATGACTGTACAAGGAAGTAGTCATCTAGTAGCTGTATACACAAACCTCTGACATATGACTCCATGTGTGCCCGCATGTGGAATGTCATCCCCTACATGAATGAGTTATGGCCCATGCACACACTCCCCATAGCAGTATTTTGACAAGCCTGCTGAGGTCATCCAATGTGAAATATGCCTTTGGGAGAGCTGTAGCTCAGAAATCTCCATGGCGTGTCCCATAACTGTGTACTGCTGTAGTGATAAACTAGTTAGGTAGTAGTTCTAACCCCAGACTTGGCAATTGTGTGAGTGTGTGTTTGTGTGCCTGTCTGTCTGTCTCTGACTGTGTAGAGAGAAATGCTTTTTAGGCTACTCACACTCCGTACAATTCATATACTCAACTTTGGCAAGGCTGCTGATGTCACTCACCTAGAAATACACCTCTGGGAAGGTTATAGCCCAGTAATCTCTGTAGCACATCCAGTAACTGCATACTGCTAAAGTGTGATGAAGTAGTTAGGTAGGTATTCTAACCCCAGACTTGCCAACTGTGAACGTGTGTGTGTGTGTGTGTGTGTGTGTGTGTGTGTGTGTGTGTGTGTGTGTGTGTGTGTGTGTGTGTGTGTCTGACTGAGTAGAGAGCAATGCATTTTAGGCTACTCACACTGCGTACAAATCATATACTCAACTTTGGCAAGGCTGCTGATGTCACTCACCTAGAAATTCACCTCTGGGAAGATTATAGCCCAGTAATCTCTGTAGCGCATCCCGTAACTGCATACTGCTGTAGTGTGATAAAGTAGTTATGTAGATATTGTAACCCCAGGCTTGTGTGTGTCTGACTGAGTAGAGAGCAATGCTTTTTAGGCTACTCACACTCTGTACAAATCATATACTCAACTTTGGCAAGGCTGCTGATGTTACCCACCTAGAAATACACCTCTGGGACAGTCATAACCCAGTACTCTCTGTAGCACGTCTTGTAACTGTGCACTGCTGTAGTGTGATGAAGTAAATAGGTAGGTCTTATAACCCCAGACTTGCCAACTGCGTGTGTTTAACTGAATAGAGAGTAGTGCTTTTTAGGCTACTCACACTCCGTAGAAATCATGTACTCAACTTTGGCAAGGCTGCTGATGTCACCCACCTAGAAATACACCTCTGGGAAGGTTGTAGCTCAGTAATCTCTGTAGCGTGTCCTGTATCTGTGTACTGCTGTAGTGTGATTTAGAATGGTGGTAGGGTTCCATCTCCATCCATGGCAGTTCTGGATGTCTTGTGTATGTTTCAGTGTCCGTGTATGGAGCAATGCATTATAGGCTACTCACTCACAGTACATTACAAATGCCATACTTTGGCAATCCTGCAGATGCCAGTCATTGTGAAATACACCTTTGGGGAAGGGTTTCTCTAGAAATCCCTGTGGTGCGTCCTATAACAGCTCCATGCTGTTGTGCGATATAGACCTTGGTCAGAGTTTCTATACCCACATGTCAGTTGTGGATATTTTGTGTATGTCTCACTGTCTGTGTAGGGAACAATGCATTTTAGGCTAGTCACTCGCAATACAGTTGACATACCCTAGTTTGGTAATCCTGCTGATGTCATTCATTGCAAAATACACCTTTGGGGAAAAAGTACTTCAGTAATGTCCATGGCATGTACTATCACTGTGTAGTGCTGTAGTGTAGTAAACTTGTTAGGTAGGGGTTCTACTCCCAGACATGACAGGTGTGTGTATGTGAGTAATGTGGAGGGGGGGTTGCTTATTTCTTTTATGGTGGCCCTACTATATATCACAATGTCAACCATACAGAGATAACAGATGTAAATTAGCTGAGAGGCTGGGGTGCAAAGCCATACCCATACATGTGACATCAAGGCCAGCCAATCACAGTTAGCAACCCCACTGTGCCTTTACATGTGACTCACAACAGACATACCGTACCTGACAACATGCCCTTTATGGACAGATTACACTGATATCAGGGAATGCTGTTAGCATGCTATTAGTGTAGGTACAGGGACAAATCTGCTGCCCATTACCAGTTCCTGCCACAGGTGGGCAGGACTGGCACATCTGATGATAATCTGTGTTCACAACATGGGCCAGACACCCCAGGTACAGTAGCACATGTCACTGTACATGCATGTGGGAGGTGTACACATCCCAGACACCATCCATGTCATGGACTAAGGAACGCATACATGGCAAGTGATGCACAGCATTGGTCACACACAATAGTCACCCAGGTGACTGGATGGGGGATGCAATACCCACCTATGTGGGCAAATGCAGAAACTACAGGCCTGAGCCACAATGCAGACCATTGTCATGTGGTCTGATTCCAAGGTATACCCATCACCTACCCTTGTACAGCCTGCTGGCACAGTTCACTACACGCCCATGCAGACATGCACCTATGCATGTCAGAACTGGCACCCTGTGTGTTCGTGTGTGTTGTATGGTGTGTATGTCCACATCCACACTCACTAAGACCCTCCCCAGGGCATACTGAAGCATGCTGTCTGATGTCTGACATCTCCTCATACCCCTTGCCCATATGACCTCCATATGACCCATGTGGTGCATGTGATACCTGCACACTGACATGTTGTGGCAATCCCACTAGTGATGAGTTGCACTCCTGGCCATGCCAAGTGTGTCAATGAGTGTGCGTCCCTGTGTGAGCGTGCCTGTGTTGAAGCTGGCACCTGTTCATGCAGACAGGCACGTGTACGTCACCTACCATATATCTACCGTATCCCTGTTGCAGATGTCACTCTCCATCACATACATGTTCTGAGTGCTCTACAACAGGTAACCCATGTGGTGCATTGAATAACTCCATCAAAATATGATAGCACTACATAGCTGTTGGGGGTGTGATGCCCTGTGCTGGTAGGTGTGTGACACAAACATGCTTCAGTTTTACTCTCCCACCCCTCCCTGATATGTATTTGACTCTGTCTGCCTCCCTCACATCCTCTCTGGTGGATGTGGAGGCCCACACCTGCTTTGCTTAGGCAGCAGCATGTGTATTTTAAGTGATGCTCATGATCAGCTGATGGCCTCTGCATGAATTGCAGCCCTCCCCTAGCTGATTGAATGTGGAACAGCTGTGGTAACATTCCCATAGCCAAATGCATGGAAACACACTCCAATACCTAGGAACATCATGGTAGTGTTGGCCCCTTTCAGTCACTGTGAGCAGGAACTAGTTCTGTTGCTTGGCAAACAGTATCTCAGGTGGATTTGGGATTTACCTCTAACAACATAAACTGTGGAAAGAGGACAAAGAACAGGAGGGGGATGTGCCTGACCTGACTACAGACTGTAAGTGCTGCTATACTGCATTTGGAGTAATGTTGGTTTAACAGTGTTCGTCTGGATATGCCTGTCGTACATGTCGCAATACCTGCTATGTCAGTGCCATGTATATGAGGAATCCCCATCTGCAGGGTCATCTGCAGACTGGGTAGTGGTGTGTGTTTGGATTCATGTGTTAGCCACGGTGCATCTATCTGTGGAATGCAGAAGGTAGTGTGAGGATTGCAGTCTGTAGATGGTAAAGGCCGTGACAGTTACTGACTTCATATCCCTCATAGGACATAATTTGCAACAAACCCCATTGCAATGGTATATATATATATATATATATATATATATATATATATATATGTGGTTATCACAGCAAAATGTCTAAACTGGCCCTGTGTATGTGCTGTCAGCCACACCTCTGTCAACCTTTGTACATATGTCATGGGGTCTACCTGAAAATGCTGAAAGTCCTAAATGCTGATGATGAGAACACCGACACCAGAAGATCGACAACGGAGATGATCAACAGTTGAAAATCCCGACGCTGAGAACACCGACATGTTAAGGTAAGTGTGCGATAGTGACTGACTGTAGGGTTGGGGGCAGATTAAGTGAGTTAGGGTGAGGGGTGCAGGTCAGGTGAGTGTGCGATAGTGACAGACTTTAGGGTTAGGGGCGGGTTAAGTGAGTTAGGGTCAGGGTGCGGGTTAGGTGAGTGTGCGATAGTGACGGACCTTAGGGTTAGGGTTTGGGTTAAGGGTAGTGCATACATAGTTGCGTATGTAAGGTTTAGTGTAGGTTTGTAAGGTTTTTGGTGTGCTTGTGTTGTATGTGTATTTTAGACATGGGATTTGTTTTTGTTGACTGTCGGGATTGTGGTTTGTCGGCCATGTGAAGTTTCATGTTTTTGAACTTTCGGTTTTGTGGTGTCGGTGATTTTGTTGTCGGTGATTTTGCGTGTCGATCTTTTCAGGTAGACCCATGTCGTGCATGAAGTGGTGCATATGTGTTGTACACCATAAATAGTGTCATCATATTGGATAACAAGCCAGTCATATATCAGATTACTACACATTTCATGTACAGTAGGGGTTATATTTCATGACATAACCTGGACATTCTGTGGATGTTTGTACAGTACTGAGGTCTGTGTAGTGATGGTGAATGTGGGCAGTGTGTGTGTTGGGCTGTGTACAGACTGTGATAGATGTCATTGTTATAGCTCCCCTTCTATCTGATGTTACATGCTGCCCCACTGTATGGTATCGTTTTGCCATACAGGTTTGTAGGGCCATACACACACATGTCCCATACCACAGACAGCCATCGGACCAAACTGTGTAGCAGCCCAGTATATGTATAGTCATTCTGTGAGTGGCACATATGAGGATGGTGCAGAATAGATAGTCCATATACTGTAATAATATGCTAGCTTACCATATGTGGCTGTGTTCACATTGGTTGTGGTTATGCACTTTCACACAGGTGTATCTTACCCTGAGCTGTGACATGGCTGTTGAGCCTGCTATATATGCAGGTGCATATGCATTCCCCCATATGAGATGTAGGCCAGTGTTGAACCAGTCTGCCTGTAGCCTGCACAGTGCATTGTTACATGCCTAGCAGCCTAGTGTACTTACCCAGTGAGATGTCATGTGCAGATACTTGCCAGATGTACTGCTGCCAGGCCTCCCCTAAAAGGCATGTATGTTAGACAGAGCAGTGGAATGCTGTACAGATGTATGTCAATATCTAGTGGGTAGTATGGTTCCATGGCAC
Source organism: Protopterus annectens (assembly GCF_019279795.1). Lineage (NCBI taxonomy): Eukaryota > Metazoa > Chordata > Ceratodontiformes > Protopteridae > Protopterus > Protopterus annectens. The sequence goes on from NC_056735.1 coordinate 1,360,545,233, forward strand.
CCCTGTACCAGCAGTCATTATGTGTCAGGTCAGACAGGAGTGTGTGAATCCAAAACCTATGGTGGTAAATGTATACCAGTCGTTATGTTTTATACCCATCTACATGGCTGTCTACATCCATATTGCCAGGCCTGGTACACATGTTGTGCACTAAGGGATTATGTGTATACCTCTGGACTGTACAGGGTGTGTCCAAAGTTCCACATATATTGGCCAATATCTCTGCTGCACTCCACAGGGGCATTACATGCTAGCAGCGGTACTTTACAATGATTTCCTTAGGATGTCTGTCAGTAGCCAATGGTACATATGTTATGAGCAGATGTCACCTTCCATACACACCATGTCTGTGAAGACAATCCCAATGACAGTAGCAAAAGCCTAGTAATATACCTGCTATACATACCTGACATCCCCTTGCACTACGAGTTTGGGACTATAGGGGCTGTGGTAGGGCTACACTCCATGTCCAGGACATATGGTGGAAATATATGTACAGATACTTATCCAGACTGCCATATATATATATATTTACACGTGTACTACTTCCAATTACCACTGTCATGGCAACCACCCACTATAAGTCCCTACAGCATGTGGGCGTGGTCCCTTTACATTTCCTGTGTGATGGATATCCTTTCTGTGTGTGGGCATTAGTGTTACAGACAACAGGTAGCAATACCTCTTACAGGAGAACCTGCACACTCAGAGTGGCCACATATTTGTAGGAGGATCCGGAACTACACACAGACTATGAGTAGAGTTGTTTTATGCTTTGTATAGTACTGGTGTTACAGTGTGTGTTTGTGTACATACTAGTCTAACTTGGAATGCAGTCTGTCTGCATAGCTCACTATTGTGGGCCTATCCTCTTGCTGGACAGAGGTATGCCTATCATGTGATGTCCATCCACCACACAGGTCCTGTGTCAGATATTACACTGGCAGTGTGTGTGTTGCATGCTATCAGTATATGGCTACATCCATTTCTGTTTCTAACCTCAATTCCCTGACTAAGGGTATGTTGCAGACTATCCTGTAACACCAGCACCTTGCTTAGTGTATGGCAACAGTGTTCCACATATGTGCCTGTGGGCCAGCCTCTGTCCCCATCTACATACCAAGCTTTGCACATATGTCATGCTGCTGGGAGCTGTTCTGTAGTGGGCTGTGAGTATATCACACTGTCATTGCTGCCATTAGTACACCGCTGTTGTATCCCCCACACATGCAGTGGGGCTGGGGCCATATATGTGTTGGCATCACCTACACAATACATGTGTGCCCTTATGCACTGCAGTGGCCAGTGTATGTAACAGTAGTGTATGGACCTGTATTACTGAATCTATGTGGGGAGCACCATAAATGATGTAAGCTGTTACAAAATGTGAGGGTATCAGGGGTGAGCTGCCACAAGGTATCTGGCTGTACAGTACCATATACTTCACCTATATTGACATTACTTACATGAATTTGGGTACTGCAAGCCTACTGCCTCCTGTCATACATACTGTTCTGTTTGTCGATGTGGTCATGATGGTGTCAGTTATGCCTTGTTATGGACCATTTACAACCCATTTGATCACAAAACTTCTTTACCTCCTACTGAGTTTGTACAGAGTGTAGATAGAGGCTGCTGAACTACACACCTGCAGCACATACTGTTGATTGTTTGGTATCCTGTGGCCCAGTCTGTCTTCACTATTGTACAATCTGAAGGGCTTGGCCTGGACAGCAACAGTTGTGAATCCTTCCAGACTACTTTATTGGTGTAACTGTTTCACAGTTGAAGTACTCTGTTTATATGGTTGTCAGTATCTGAACAGCTATATGGCACGGCATATAGAACTGCTATAGTACACAATGAAAGGATTCCCATTTCTGCTAACCTGTGTGTGGTGTCTTTCCTATGACCTTTCTATGGGTATATGTTGCAGGCAACGAGTGACATTTGTATGTGTGGCCCATACAGTGTCCAGTTGTTCAGATGTTAACTATAAGCATAGTGGCTGTTCCATATTGTGTGCACCATCTACATATGATCTTACTGTACATTTATCTGCGTGTCTATGTTTAGTCCTATATATATATATATATATATATATATATATATATATATATATATATATATATGCATATCTGTGCCCTGTGTATCTGTATCCTGGGGATGTTGGCATCCACAGAGGCAGACTGTACTTGGTAGTGTATTGCAGGGTGGACATGTCTGGCTGTGGAGGGATGCCTATTCGTACAAGACATATAGTGTGTGGGGCCTCTCAACCCCATTAACGGTGTATGTGGACATATGTGTATTTGTTAATCTGCCATTGCTATCTACAGATGTATGGCCATATATATATATAGATATATATATATATATATATATATATATATATATATATATATATATATATATATATATATATATACATATATATATATATATATATATATATATTTGCTAACATATCTATAACTATGTCCGTATATACCTACATAGATATATATCCGCGTACACATATGTAATGTGCTGTGTATGATATATATATATGTATATATATATATATATATATATATATATACACATATATAGATATGTTGTATCGGTTTAGATTTTAAGATAGTTACACACACAGACATCTAGGTGTTGATATACATTCTCTGTACTGTTGCATGACAGGACTGGATGATATGTGTCTGAGAACATTGCATTTCTGTGTATCTGTCATGGCTTAGTTGTACATCAATTTGTCTAGGGTGTGCAGAGTCCTTGGTTTGAGTCTTGCAAGAGCTGTTTATTTTGTTGCTGGGCAAAATACGGCCTTTGGGTACAGAGTGATTAAGGCACTTTTTAGCAGTTGTAAACAGGTTTGCGCGGGTTTGTGTGATGGCAAGCACTGTTAACCTCCGCTTATGTTTTCTCACACTCAGTTTCAGAATTGCTCAACCTGTGTAGGCATAGCTTACAAACCCACTTACTGCTGCTTAAAAGTGCTTACTGCCACTTATCATTGCACTAATTTCTTTAAAAGAAAATAAAAAAGGGTTGATAGGAAAGTAGTGAAAAAAGGGTCACAATGAGGGTAAGACCTTAGTGAAAATAGCTAGGCATGTGCAGGAAGGGTATAGGAAAGGTCCACAGCTGCCCATTTCTTCTGCTGCAGCAGCTGTGCATATACACTGGATTTAGAGGTACACTTCGACCCTCAAACCCCTGGGAGAGGGGTGAGGACAACATATATTCATTGTGATGCCAATTAAACCAGATTACATATGTCCAGTGAACACGTGTGCAAAATGGACACATGTGCAAAATGGACAGCTATGTATAGGGTGAGATTTCTTTGTGGGAACAGATTGCCCTTTTGTTATTTTTCAGGTAAGAGAGGAATGTTGGGGATGGGTAGTAGGCATATTTGGGGAGGTTGGTTGGGTAGGTTAACAGACAAGACAAACAAGACGTATACCGAGGTGGTATATGACACATGTGGGGGGTAAACACCTTGGATGGGGAGGGGTGTTTGGAAATCACAAGCCCATGAGCCCCCAACTGGAAACAGTTGGACTGAGGTCCCCACCCATGGACAGTCACTACTGCACCTTCATGGCCCCAAAGGTGGCTGTATTGGGGACTGTTTAGGAGGGCCAGGCTCACCCTCTAATTGCACCACTCAGCCCTCAAGCTGGCATAGCTGGTCTTGAAACTCCAGATCGGGCTCCCTATGCACCATGGCCTGGACATGTTGATGGGTGACAAAGTGTGCCCGCTCCGAGGGGGGGGCAATCCCCATCCCCTGCAGTGGTTCCACCCAAAGGTGGTGCAGGGCCCACGGAGGAGGAGGTCCCAGGCTGGGCCCCAGATGTGCTGGTGCCCGGTGCCATGGCCAGCTGAGGTGGGACAGGTGGATCCGCTGGGAACAGCCTCCCCATATGAGCTATGTTGTAGCAGGTGTATGACAGATATGGGTTAGTAACAGTCAACAACATTCAATTAGTTATAACAGCATGCATATGTATTCCCTTTAACTCAAAACACCAGATTTAACACAGTTGCAGAGCAAGCAGAACACATGCATATATGGAACAACAGTGGCCATTACAAGAGTATGCAGGTTTCATTGATGGCAACAGGCCACTAATATGGGTGTACTTTAACATGCCACATGCATAAAAACAGATGTGACTATTTATAAACCATTAGGACATATGTTCCAACAAATGTTTGGGGTGTACACATACCAGTTGAGGAGTGTCATTGGGTTATTATGCACATATGGTAGGGGTGAGAGAGAGAGTTCAATTAACAACCAATATATCCTTGTAGTTTAACAACATTCTTAGTCACTGCAGTGATCTTTCCCTTACATGTATTATTACACTACCCAATGGCCTTATATTGTACACTGGTATGTTTATAGATTATTTTATATGTGATCTGTGTCTTCCATGCAGGTGTGACAGGATGCAGGTGTTAATGCAACATATGTTGAGAATTGCTGTCATACACTTTGGGTGAGGTGTTAGTATGAAAGATTTGTTTTCATATACATTCTATGACTATGTACACATTTGACTATCAGTTATATGTATCTGATGTCTGCCTATATTTCTTGGATCATCACACTGAGTTTTCAGGGGAACGGAGTACCAGGCTGGTGATATGGCCATTTATCTGGACATGCTGGACAGATTGGAACAGTTGTGGGGTATGAATATGCATACAACCTTCAGTTTGAACATTCTAGCACATTCTGTACAGTTGGGCGTGATTATGCATACAGCTTTCTATCTGAACATTGTTAGAAAATCTGTACAGTTGTGGGGTATGGTTATGCATTCAACTTAGTAGCACTCCCAGGATTCAAACCCCTGCAGTGTGTGACAAAAAATATAGCTATCATCACAGTACACTGTGCTATCAGGGAATTGATGTAAAGCTTTCTACTGTTTCCTATCTAGGTCTCCCTCACTTGTACAATATGACTGATCTCTTGGCACTTCCAACATTGTTATGCAGGACTTCATACACATTTTATCTGCATACCACAGTGTGGGTGACACTGCTTAAACTACAATAGTATTATTTATAGTATGCAACAGTTCACCAACATATGACAGAAGAGTAAACAGAAGCATTCCAGGGCTTATATCTTTATTCACAGACTTTTACACATTTATTTCTACTGGTACAACACTTTCTAAGGCTCTTATATTTATTTGTTATGACAGTACATGCAGACTAATTACTAACCTGCCTCACAATGCAACCTTTGCAACCTAGCATCATGGGCTTGCTGGTTCGCAGCCCGCTCATCTGCAGCTGTCAGAGGAATACAGTGATATTTAGCCATACCTATCCATAGTATACACAAGCTAGGCAATTCTTAACTACTTAGTGGAATGAGTACTTACTCAGTACTGGGGCATTAGCCATCTGCTGAGACTCCTGGATCCACTGTTCCAGTAAATCCCCTCTCCACCACTTCAGGTCAGCATGGTGGTGCCTGACCTGCTCACCAGTCCGGGGGATAACTGTGGCACTGGTGAGGCCCAGGTGAGACCGTCCCAGGCCTCCATTTTATACTGCGAGCCCTGGTACTGCCCCTGCAGTAGTCTCGCCTCATGGTGTTTTACCAGGAGCCATACCATGAGTTCTGACTCCTGGATGCCCGAGCGCTGTGATCTAAAGCAAGTGCCTTCACCCATACCAGCCATTCTGCCTGCAGTAGGAAGCTACAACCAGTTATGGAATGTATTCCCACCTGTGTGGTTTAAATACAGCCAATTACCCACACTTTTCCATGATTGGCTGAGTTTGAAAAGGCTAAGCTATGGGCACACCTGCTTACCTAAGGTTGGCGGTGCTTAAAGGGGTATACCGCTAGGCAGATTGGATTGGCTCCGCTACACATTGCTTACTTACTAAGTTGAGCTGTGCTGCGGTTAGCATTGCTTAATAATTAATTTGCACTATATTTGCCTTTTGGCATTAATTTATTCTTCATTACAGGTTATATATGTGTCTGGTATCCATGATTAATGTGCACATACACTGTATAGGGACCTGGGGATTTCTAAACTTTATTACAATAACATCTCACATCTCAGTTTACTGCAGTACTCCAGTTCACATATTTTTGTTGTGTAGCAGGTTATACCACTTTACACTGTACATAGATTCAGTTTATATGTTTGGTTTGATTTTCCTGTGGTGAGGATTAGTTTGCTGATATCCCATTCATCTGTATTGCTATGAGAGCTTAGTGATTGACTACTGTGACTATAGTGTACAGGGTCCTGAGTTCGAGCCTTGTAGAGGCAGTCTATTTTGTTGTGGGTAGAACATGGGCCGTTGGGTACAGAGGGATTAAGGCACTTTAAAGCAGTTGTACGTGGGTTGGCATGGGTTTGCGCAATGGTAAAGCACTGCTAACCTCCGGTTACAGTTTCTTAAACCAATTAGCTTCTACTTTGGTTAATCTGTGTAGGCAATGCTTACCACTGCCCACACAGGTTTACTCCCACTTGCTGTTGCATACCCCATGCCACTTCATGTACATGTTGGTATTATATATGCTTAAGTCAAGTGTACATGTCAGGTATGGCTCTTCATGAAGGTCAGTGTAAGGTTAAGTGGAATTCCAGTTTAGCATTTCTGGTTAGGCTACACTCAGGTATTCGGGTTAGGTTTAGTTATGCCATACCTGTGTTGTAGAGTAGATGTGAATAGTGGATGTGTAGGCAGGTAGATGGAGGTGGGGACATTTTAACTGTGTAGTAGACCATTCAACTGATTGGTGGGGGAGTGGTAGTGCAGGTTTGCAGGGTGTTGGGATATGTATGCGAGGCAGGACAGGAGGTGTCAGTAGTTGGTGTAGGGGTCTGGAGTGTTGGGGGTGGCGGACTTCGCCAGGTGGTGATCCAAGTGTGCTTGGGTTTTCCCGTCATGTGTTATTTACATGTGTAGTCTGGGAGACAGCTGCTGTAATACACCTGGGTTGGCAGTTCCAGATTCTGCTAATATAGTGTGTGGAGGGTGTCACCTACTTGTGACTGTAAACGTTACTACAAATTTAACAGGGGTCGATAGGTAAGTGGTGTTATTGGGCCACACAGAGGGGCTGATAGTAGGGACATGTCCAGGGATGTGCCGGAAGGCTGAGGGGAAGGTCCACAGCTGGCCATTTCTTCCACAGCAACAGCTGTGTATATACCCTGCATTTGGGGGTAGGTCTGGACAGTCACACCCCTGGGTCAGGGTGAGGACAGCAATAATACCTCGTGATGCCAGTTAGTTTGGCTTACATGCCTACAGTGGGATGTTGTGACCAAGTGTTCTTTGGTGTCATTTAGTGGGTTAGCAGCAACATATCTGGTTATACCATCCTTTGCCATGTAAACTAGACTTTGCTGCAGTGGGACTCATACCGGGCGTGGCTGCTCGTTAGGCATCAGCTCTGCCCAATGCACACTATGGCTTACATCCCTGGGGCGGTCCACATAGAACCGCTCCAGCCAACACCTACACAGCTTGGCCCATAATTTCATACCCATAGTTCCAAAACCGAACATCCTCTTCAGCACTCTTCCTTACTCTGGGTGCAGGTCGGGTCTGGCCACATTAGTACACACTACCCACTCCCTACTTCTCGGGACGCATCACGTATTTTGTCTTGCCCCATGGATCATCAGGCTTCCCCAACCTTTAGTCTGAGAACATGCGTGCCCTGCCGTTGGACATCTGTATAATGGCTGGAAACCCAAAAATCAAAACATTTTTGGGTCGTCCACAAGGGACATTCTTGTCTTTGTTTCAAGATTAGACTTGGCGGGTCTCTCCCACTGGTAGTATCCTGCCTGTAGTGTGGGAAGCAGTGGTTTGTTTACTTTTATTGTGTGTTTGTATGCTTCATCTGTCTAGCTGGGGAGGGTTGATGCTATGTGTTACACGTTTGTTGATTGGACCCCTCACCCCCATTGGCATGACCTGTGAACATATGTAATTCTTAACTGCTGAATAATATCCTAGCTATATATATGTCTATATCTACAAACACACACACACACACACACATATATATATATATATATATATATATATATATATATATATATATACATACACACATATCTATCTATCTATATATATATATATATATATATATATATATATATATATACATATTGCTGTATGTATATATCTAACGACATATGGATGTATGGGTGTCTGCATATGTATATATATGTGGGTATTTATATATATTCTGTCTATGTGTGTAAACATTTGTACTACAGAGAGGGAGAGATATATGTCCAAGTAGTTATGGGTATATATAAATGTATATATATATATATATATATATATAAATGTATATATATATATATATATATATATATATATATATATATATATATATATGTATATACCGTTCTTTGCCATGTAAAATAGACTGTTCAGGAATAGGACTCATAGCTGGAGTGGCTGCTCGTTGGGCGATGGCTCTGCCCAATGAACACTATTGCTTACATCCCTGGGGCAGTCCGAATAGACCCACTCCAGCAAACACCTGCATGCCTAGACCCATAATTACATACCCATAGTTCCCCCACTCGCACCTCCTCTACAGCACTCATCCTTACTCTGGGTGCAGGTCAGATCTAAACACACCACTACACACTGCCCACTCTCCACTTCACGGGACCCATCTCATACATTGTCTCGACCCATGGGTCATCAGGCTTTCCCACCCTTGTAGTCCGGGTATGTACATGCCCTGCCTTGATAGGTCATCACATGGGCTTCCTCCTATAACAAGACAATTTTTGGGATGTCCCACAACAGGACGGTCTTGTCTCTGCTCCAAGAGTAGACTTCTCGGGTCCACTGTGTCCCCCCTGGTTGTATCCTGCCTGTGGTCTGGGGAGCAGTGGATTGTTTACATTGTTTGTGGGTTTGTTTGTATGTTTCCCCTGTCTGGCTGGGGGGCGGGTTCATGCTATGTGTTACACATTTCTTGCTTGGGCCCCTCACCTCCATTGGTATGGCCTGTGAACATATGTCATTCTTAAGTGCTTGGCTTTGAGAGTCAAAAGCATTAATCCTTGTAGCACACTGCACCCTTATATCATAGGCATATCTTTTTTTCCTAACTAAATCACCTACAACATGAGAATAGCCCTTTATCATCATGAGCATAGCCCATTTTCCCACTCTATGATCTACGTCATTGGCATAACCCTTTATCAGAATATTCCTCCTGCATCACATTCATAGCTGTTTATCAGATCAATGTACCCTCTGCAGCATGGGGATAGCTGTTTGTTCCACTGCCCCTCCTGCATCATGGGCATAGCCATTTTTACTGCTGTTTGGCATGCATAAAGGACATAACACTTTTTCTCACTATGATGACATAACCACCATGCACATGTTCATCTAAGCACTTATGTTATGTGATTCATTGCCTGCCCCGGTCACATGCTGTTTTGGGGAGCTCATCTCCCACTCTTCACCACCAGGTGCTCATCAAGAGCTGCTACATCTCCTGACATGACCTTATTACAACACTTTGAAAAAAGTGGCAGCACCATTCGCTCCCAGACTACTAAAAAATTAATCTAAGAAGCAAATAATTCCATGTGATACAAAAACTAAGCCAATCTCAAAAGGCTGCATTTTAAAATTTTAATAAAAAGAAGTACATAGTATAACAAAAAATATAATATGCTGAACATTTCAGTATTTAATTATTTTCAATCTGACAATGCATAACCAAAAAAAAGGGCCATCAGTTCCTGCAGATTTATGTGACCTTGGGAAGTTGAGAGGTACAGGAGCCCCCGTGTCCCCATCTAAAAATGTAATTTTATTGTTTAACTTTATTGGCAGTTTTGTCTGCATTATGGCTTTAAGCAGTTTTGTTATTTGCCACTTGGACACATTTTAATTTTTTTTCAATTGCATTGTTTTGAAAGTTTTCACATCACCAACATCAAAAACTGACAATAGATATCTCCAACATTACATTCTCTGAGAATCAATTATTCTTATTAATAATTATCAATAATTATCAATTATTCTCATACCCTATTCCAACTATTTAGATTAAGCTGTTATTTTCCTAAACTTAGACAAAGACATATTGATACAGTCAGACGATATTTCGTATCACTATAATTAAAATGTTTCTCAGATCATGATTTATCATATCTTACAATCTAACCCGCAGTCTTCATTTTCTGTGATTAGCACATATAAATCAGAAAATACAGCATTTCAGCATTTCTCATTTTCTTGCAGTTCATTGTTATATCCTATAGCTACACTTAATATAATTTCAAGAAATCATTTGCTGAGTCATACATTGTTTGTTAATTGGCATTTTCCACTCCCTCACTATTATGGTTTTCAGCACAGATGATAATAGTAATCTTAGACCATTATTGCTTGTTTTCTATCTCATATTCCCTTCTTCTATCACAAGTGTAAAAATTGAAACAGATTTATAGAGTTACAGATATTTCAAGACCATCAATGACCTTTCTTGACATGCCAGAACCCTCCAACAGGCAGCACTTCCCTTCTACCAAGTAGTCATAGTGTTCAGAACAGGAGTACATTTATGGGCACCCATCCAGTCTTCTAGATTATGTTCAAAGGAAGACAGTGAGTGACAGTGCTTAACATGCAGGAAAAGTTTATCCCAGAGGTTTGAGAGGTGCTGGATTATAAACTTGTTCTTACATCATGATTTAATTATCTGTTGATGAAAATATAAGTCCTTGGTTCCAGAATTGGTGGAGATATTGGACTTTTGCATTCAGAAAGCAGTTGCAGGACCTACTAGATAAAGTAGGACAACAAGAATTTGTGCTGATAATGGGTGACTTGAATGCACATATTGGGACAGAGAGAACAGGATTTGAGGAATAAAGAAGGAGTGGCCATCCTAGATTACTGTCTGGCAAATGGATTGACAGTAGTCAACACATAGTTCAGAAGGAGAGAGTCACAGGATCACATACAAGAGTAGCCTACATGCAACTCAGGTAGACTTCCTCCTAGTCAGGAAAATGTACTGGGGTAGAATCATTAATTGCAAAGTCATCCCCAGTGAAACAGTTGGCCCACAGCATAAACCACTAGTTGCCACAATCAGCTGCAATCAGTGGTCAGAGAAGGCTCTAAGGTCAAAAGAGACCAGGCTGAGGATCTGGAAGTTGACTGGAGAGAAATTACAACAGTTCAAGGAATTACTCAGGGCTCTAGCACCCCAAGAAGAGAAGGAAATAGGTGGAGTTGAAGAAGAGTGGTAGCACCTAAAAACAGCATGTATTAGGACTACAGAAAAGATATGTGGCTGAGCGAGATATGGAAATAAGGTACATAAGAAAAGCTGGTGGTGGAATGCAGAAATTCAGGAAGTCATCAAAAGAATGAAGGAGTGCAGAAAGAAGTGGGAGATAGAAAAGACTAACCAGGCTAGGAAGGACTACTGGTTGGCTAACAAAGAAGCTAAGAAAGAAGTTTCAATAGCAAAGAAACGGGCATCAGAGGCATTCTACCAACTTCTGGAATGTGACTCAGTAAGTGGCACAAAGAAACCATATCAGGTTGCAAGGCAAAGACAGAAAGATAAAGAAGATAGTCAGACACTCTTCATAAGGGGTGCCAGCAACAATCGGCTCACCAGTCCACAGGACATCAAAGGCAGATGGAAGGAGTATTTCCAGCAGTTTCTGAATGAAGAACCCTCCCCCCAAGAAGAACACAAACACTTCCCAAGCAGGACCTGGAAAAAATGACAATAACTTGAAAACCAGCCAGCTGGACCAAGACAGACCACAAAAGTGTCCAATGCGCAATAAATATAGTTAGTCAAAACTTTAGCATAAAACACGTTTAATTCACTTTTGTCTGAGACCAGACTTCCTCAGAACCAATACAAATAGCTAAAAATACCACTTCTATATATAGTTAAACGACACACCTTGAGTGATTAAACAGTTAGTACTAATTAACTAACCATATCATTCCTTGAAAAATAGACCTATAATATTAATAACAATACTAGTATCTAAACAATAAATTCTATAATAACTACAAGAAGGTGTTACCCTTAAAAACTAAGTGCAAATTGTCAACCTTTTGTCCCTTAGAAAGCATTTAATATTAACAGAATTGTTCAGACAAGGAAAAGTGTCAGGCCCAAATTTTAACTGCCACATATTTTCCCTCTTCTCCAGTTTATTTCTGTAATTACCTCCTCATAGATATTTTAGCACCTGTTCTAGAATAGTAAAGATACATTTCTTACAATTACAAATACCTTTGTGTCTAAATAATGTGTTGTTACCGTCCTTAACTTTAATAGAGTTTAAATAAACTTCTTTCTATCATACCTATATAGAAGTCATCACAATCAGAACACAATGCAATGCAAACTAGTCCCTCAGTTTTACAATTATAAACTCGAGAAATAGGTATCATCTTCTCAAGAATCCTCAAATCAATAAAGAGACCTTCCAATATAAACCTACACATAGTACAAAAAACACATCTATATATACCTCTACTTTTATTGGACATGGTCATACACAAGTTTGCCAGGGTGGAATAATTTTGTAAAATCTTTGTAAGACTGTAATTAGTTTTAAAAACACATTTTTGAACAGGCTGGCCACCTTTAACAAGTCTGCGTTGCCTTCAATAATTTTGCAGTTGTTTCTAACAAGGGAACAAATGTCTTTGTTATCTACTGTCATATCAAAGCAACATGTAACCGTGTAGTTGGACCCTTCTTTGTTACTAGTATATTTGTTCAGGGATTTAAAAACAATTGGGGGAAAACTATCATTTCTTTTACATCTAATTTCATTAGCTGAAAAAGATAACTCTTCTTGGTATCCTCTCTCTAAAAACATATGAGTTGTAAATTCTAACTCTTTTACAAAAATCAAATCATCCATAGTCATCCTAGAGACTCAGATGAACTGGTCTCTGCGTATATTTTTCTTCATAAAATATTGGTGATTGTTTGGCAAAATGCAGATAGTTATTTACAAAAGTTTTTCTATGAATCTGACTTTCAAACTTATGTTTTGTTTCATCCCACATTATAGTAACATCAAGAAAGTTCACTTTAGTGCCTGCATCACCTAATACAAATTTCAAAAAGTTAGAACTATCATTGATTTTGTTCAAAAAATTAATGACATCATTTGAATTCCCCTCAGTAACAAAAATCAAATCATCCACAAGCCGATAGTAAAATACTATATGAAATTGTTCCATCAAAGAAAATAAAGTCATATGCTCCCACCACCCCAGTATGAAATTTGCATAAATCAGGGCAGCAGTGAACCCCATGGCAACTCCTCTAACTTGTTTGTACACTCTTGTCAAACAAAAAATAATTATAATTCAACATAATATCTAACAAGCTACGTACTCAATAAATAGCATCTTTGGAAAATCCCTCTACATTACTCAAATAACTTCTAACATAGTCAGTTCCTATAATGCGGGGGTATGCAAGGAAACAAGGAAGTAATGTCTTCTTCTTCTTCTTCTTTCAGCTGCTCCCATTAGGGCTCACCACAGCAGATCAACTGTTTCCATTTCCTCCTGTCCTCTGCATCTTGCTCTCTCACTCCAACCACCTGCATGTCCTCTCTCACCATATCCATAAACCTTATCTTAGGCCTTCCTCTTTTCCTGTTACCCGGCAGCTTCATCCCAATATACCCACCATCCCTCCTCAGCACATGTCCAAACCAACGTAATCTTGCCTCTTTGGCTTTGTCTCCAAACCTTCCAACACCCAGTGCAAATCTTAACATCTTTAATTCTGCCACATCCAGCTCTGACTCCTGCCTTTTTGTCACTACCACTGTCTTCAACCCATATAACATAGCTGGTCTCACTACCCTCTTGTAGACCTTCCCTTTCACTCTTACTGGTACTCGTCTGTCACAAATCACTCCTGACACTCTTCTCCACCCACTCCATCCTGCCTGTACTCTCTTCTTCACCTCTCTTCCACACTCACCATTATTCTGAACTATTGATCCCAAGTATTTAAACTCATCCACTTTTGCCACCTCTACTCCCTACATCCTCACCATTCCTCTAGCCTCCCTCACATTCACACACATATATTCCGTCTTAGTCCTGCTAACCTTCATTCCTCTTCTCTCTAGAGCATATCTCCATCTCTCCAGGGTCTCTTCCACCTGTTCCCTACTCTCACTACAGATCACAATGTCATATGCAAACATCATAGCCCATGGGGACTCCTGTCTGATCTCGTCTGTCAACCTTTCCATCACCATTGCAAATAAGAAAGGGCTCAGAACTGATTCTTGATGTAATCCCACCTCCACCTTAAACACATCTGTCACTCCCACCACAGACCTCACTGCTGTCACACTACCCTCGTACATATCCTGTACCACTCTTACATACTTCTCTGACATGCCCGACTTCCTCATACAATACCACAACTCCTCTCTAGGCACACTGGCATATGCTTTCTCTAAGTCCACAAAGACACAATGCAACTCCTTCTGACCTTCTCTGTACTTCTCCATCAACACTCTCAGAGTAAACATCACATCTGTAGTGCTCTTTCCTGGCATGAAACCATACTGCTGATCACTAATCATCACCTCCCTTCTTAACCTAGCTTCCACTACTCTTTCCCATAATTTCATGCTGTGACTGATCAATGTAATCCCTCTGTAGTTACTACAGCTCTGCTCATCACCCTTATTCTTAAAAATCGGTACCAAAACACTTTTTTCGCCATTCCTCAGTTATCCTCTCACTTTCCAAGATTTCATTAAACAATCTAGTTAAAAACTCCACTGCCATTTCACCTAAACACCTCCATGCTTCCACAGGTATGTCATCTGGACCAACAGCCTTTCCAGTCTTCATCTTCTTCATAGCTATCCTTACTTCCTCCTTGCTAATCCACTGCACTTCATGATTCACTATCCACACATCATCCAACCTTCTCTCCCTCTCATTCTCTTCATTCATCAGCCCCTCAATGTACTCTTTCCATCTGCTCTACCTGCTGCACAGCTTTACTAGCTCAGTTCCTCTGTCTAGCCAATCGGTACAGGTCCTTTTCTCCGTCCTTAGTTTCCAGCCTTTCATACAACTCTCTATACACCTTATCCTTAGCCTTCGCTACCTCTCTCTTTGCCATGCACCTCATCTCCTTATACTCCTGTCTACTTTCTTCATCTCTCTGACAATCCCACTTCTTCTTCACCAACCTCTTTCTCTGTATACTCTCCTGTACTTCCTCATTCCACCACCAGGTCTCCTTGTCCAACTTCCTCTTTCCAGATGTCACGCCAAGGACCTTTCTAGCCGTCTCCCTTACTAGCTCTGCTGTAGTTACCCAGCTATTTGGTAATTCTTCACTGCCACCCAGTGCCTGTCTTAACTCTTCGCTAAACTCCACCTCACAATTACCCTTTTTCAATTTCCACCATTTGATCCTTGGTGCTGCTGTCACACTCCTCCTTCTCTTCTTGATCACCAATGTCATCCTACAAACCACTATCCTATGCTGCTTAACTACACTTTCCCCTGCCACCACTTTACAGTCTCCAGTCTCCTTCAGACTGGCCCTTCTACATAACATATAATCCACCTGTGTGCATCTTTCTCCACTGTTGTATGTCACCCTATGCTCCTCCCTCTTGTTAAAATACGTATTCACCACAGCCATGTCCATCCTTTTCACAAAATCCACTACCATCTGACCTCTTGCATTCCTTTGCTTAACACCATACCTACCCATCACTTCCTCATCCCCTCTGTTCCCTTCCCCAACATGCCCATTGAAATATGCTCCAATCATCACTCTTACACCCTTGGGTACAGTCATCACCACTTCATCCAACTCACTCCAAAATTTTTCTTTCTCATCCATCGCACACCCAACTTGTGGAGCATATGCACTAACAACATTCATCATTACACCATCAATTTCCAGCTTCATAAACATCACTCTATCTGACACTCTTTTCACTTCCAAAACACTCTTGGCATACTGGTCCTTCAGGATAACCCCTATACCATTTCTCCTCCCATCCACACCATGATAAAACAATTTGAACTCGCCCCCGATACACCTAGCATTGATCCCCGTTCATTTGATCTCTTGCACACACAATATACCAGCGTTCCTTCTGTCCATCATATCAGCTGACTCTCTCCCTATACCAGTCATACTTCCAACATTCAAAGTTCCAATTCTCACTACCACAGTCCTAGCCTTTACCTGCCTTCGGGCATGCCTTCCCCCTCTTCTCCTCCTTCGGCCAACAGTAGCCCAATTTCAGCCAGCACCCTGTTGGCCAACAGTACTGGTGGCAATCATTGTTAACCAAGGCCTAGACTGATCCGGTATGTATATCTGTACTGTTGTCCACATGTATGATTTTGCATAATTTTATGCCGGATGCCCTTCCTGATGCAACCCTCCCCATTTATCCGGGCTTGGGACCGGCACAAAGAAATGCACTGACTTGTGCATCCCCTACAGTAAAAATAAAATTAGAGTTCTCACTAAAAATATAATTGTCCTTAAATAATCTAACATTATCTAAAAAGTCCCAAGAGTCTTTAATACAGGATTTCATTTTTTGTACTACAGGATTGAGAATAAAATCTAAAAACAAAGATATTCCTTCAGTAATATAATTAGGGGTAGACACTAAGTCTGAACGGTGGTTGGGTGGGATTTTTGTGAATCCTGAATAAATTACCTAAAACCAGGAAATCCACACTCATAAAATGATACACTTCTAATGCAATTAGTCCTTCCATTAAGTATTCATACAATTACCATTGTATTTGGTTAAAACTCTTGTGAACATCAAAAAGGTGACTGAAGTATATTCATTTTCATTAGATAACACTGTATTCATAGCCTCATGATAATCATTGTTATACATTATAACCATCCCACCCCCTTTGTCTGCCTTCATAAATCTTAATTCTTTCATAATCTTTAAATCTCTTAAAGCACATTGTTTTTATAGGTAGGTTTTGACTCACGATAGTTATTGCACTTTGGACACTTTTGTGGTCTGTCTTGGTCCAGCTGGCTGGTTTTCAAGTTAAAAACCCACATAAGCTGTACTGCCCCAGAAACAGCCTACGATGAGAGAAGAAGAGCAACCCACCCCAGAAGAAGTAAGAACAGCACTAAGGAAGATGAAATCAGGGAAAGCAGCAGGCTCAGATGAGGTCACAGCAGACATGATAAAGATACTAGGTGAGACAGGGGAGAAAATGCTCCTGAGGGATCTCATAGCAGTGTGGGGAGAAAGGTGTATCCCAGATGACTGGAGAAAAAGCATACTCATGCAGTGTACAAGAACAAATGGGACATCCACAACTGTGGGCAGTACAGAGGCATCAAACTCCTATCACATTGCATAGAAGTTCTGGGAAGGGTAATTGAAGAACGGATGTGCAGAGTAGTAGAATGTAAGATTGGAGATGAACAGTTCGGATTCAGATCAGGATGCAGCACAATTGATTTGATGTTTTCAATGAGACAGATACTTGAGAAGAAGCTAGAGATGTGGAGAGAGTCCAACTGGGCATTCCTAGACTTGGAGAAAGAGTATGACAAGGTCCAGAAAAAGCTGATTTGGGCAGTACTGTGGTGGTTTGAAGTCCCAGAAACATTGGTAGAATTAGTGCAGGTTATATACAAGGATCCAATGACTCAAGTACGAACAGTGTTTGGCCTCACAGAAGGGTTCCCAGTGTCAGTGGCTGTACCCCAGGATTCAGATCTGAGCACACTGTTGTTCATACTGTTGATAGATTACATAAGTAAACAGTTTGGAAGGGATAGCTCAACAAAATTGCTGTATGCAGATGATAAGATAATGGTAATTGCAGTGAGCTGGGGAAATCAGAAGAAACTGAGAACTGAGATAGAAGGGAAGATAGCGGAAGAGATAAACAGATTCAAGTATCTGTGAGGGGTGGTTGAGGAGAAGGGAAGACTGAATGAAGAGGTCAAAGCTACAGTCAGAAGGGCTGCAGCCGACTGGCATAGAGTATCAGGTGTAGTCTATGACAGAAGAATGCCAAATAAGCTGAAAAGTAAGGTGTACAAGACAGTGGTATGACCAGTGCTACTGTATGGTACAGAAACCTGGGAAGTAAATGCAGAGCAGATGAGGAAGCTAGAAGTGGTGGAAATGAAGTGCCTGAGAAGGGTGGTAGAATGCACACTGTGGGACAGATGAAGAAATGAGGACATAAGATCAGAAGCCAAAGTAGCTCCAAATGCAGAAAAGATCAAAGAGAACAGATTACGGTGGTTTGGATATATGTGCAGAAAAGCAGAAGACAATCTGGTGAAGAAGACTTGGGACAGACAAAGAGGAAGTGCGGACATCCAGCAAAGAGGTGGATGGATTGTGTGAAAGATCTGCAACAGTCAGGCATGAGTGTTGAAGAAGACAGGAGTGTGGCACTGAATCAAGAGAGATAGTGACAGTTAAGACAATACCCTGACCCCATGTTGAAAATGGGAAAAGGGGACTGATGATGATGTTGATTGGACTTGTGGAGAAACAGAAGGTCCAGGACAATCTGGTCTTTAATGGCACAGCATGCAATATAGAGATCTCTCCTCAGCAGTCCATAACATACTGAATAAAGAGATAGGACTTCTAACTTCTCTTAATAACGTCTGGGATAATAGGCCTCTGATCTTTTTTATTGAGATGGTTTCTTTTCCAAACACCTTTACTGAACTATCACTTGTGGCATAGGCAAATTTACATTCATATAAAAGTAATCAAACTATATTTATGTAACAAACATTATGCTTTACATATACTGCTATATATCATATAAGCTAAGCAATGTTACATTAATTATTCAATTTCTGCCTTTTTTAAACAACACACATCTTTATTAAACCATCACTTACTACATAGGCAATCATACATTTATATAAATGAAAACAAACCACACTGGCACAATCCTAGTTACAAGCATTTTACTTTACAAACCACAGTGACAAACTCCCAGTTGCAAACATTATAAATCACTTATAATATGCCCAATCTTTGTCACTCAAACATTACACAGCTCATTCAAGTCCTGATGCCTTTTAAAACTCATTCCTCCCTTGTACGTATTGGGGTCTTTCTAGTTGGTTGATATGTTTAGTGAAATACACCCCAAAGAAGGTTTTGAATTTAACAGTTGGTGTGATCAATGCTAATTATAAGGGACTAATTATCTCTTTAGACCTTGAAAATATTCCTTTGAGAATTAGCTGGGCTAAATAAAAGGATTTCCTTACAACCATTGTTACATTATGGTTAAAAGGGGGGGGGGGGCTAGCAACCTAATTACCTATGTGGCTAATTACATTTTCATTTTGTAGAAATGTGTTGTCTAGACAGTATGATGAATGGAAGGTTGTTGGCCAAGTTGTGGAACTTAGTGAATATTATGCAAAATATAATAAAATACTTCATTATTAACTCTTTCTGAAGTAGGGAAAAGCACATCAAAAGGTTTCACAGAATTCCATGGTTTTCAACAACAGTTTCTTGTAGCAGTCCATAGAGAAAAAAGTGAAGGCCAAGCCTGTTTAGAAAATAACATTGCCAAGAGAGTCTTCTTATTGATCAAGTGATGACTAACAGCAACGTCTACGATATTGCAACATCAGCCTGCAGACATTTAAATCTATAAGTAAAAATATCTTACATTACAATGGAAAAGTGTACAATAAGTGTGGATGAGAAATTTTGTCCATAAAATACACAATGAAACTAAATTTAATATGGGTCTGTCACATAATCACAAGACGAAATGTCACCCATAAAATATACAGTCAAGAGTTAATACGAGTGAATCACATAATCACAAGAAGGTACTCCAAGGCATATGCCACGGCAGAATTGTTCATTAATAATTATTCCAAGGTCTGCCTTCTGACAAGAATGCATACAAAAATGTATTGAAACATGATCTACCACATGTCTGTGATGAACAATATCATGAAATATGAATTGGCATCACAACTTGCTGAAAATAATATCGTAATGTTGGCGGAAAATGCTCACATTTCCATAAAATGTAAATATTTTTGTATCTCTAAAACATATCACCCTCATGGTTGCTTAACTTAAGTAGATGACATGTAAAAAGTGCAATCATTATTTGAAGTGTACAGTATGGATATACTGTATCTTAGCTGTCACATGCTGATGAAATTATTATTCAGCAAAAGTTCATTCAGTGTGAAATAAAATAAAATGTGCTTAACCTGAGATTTCACTTGTGACTTGGGTAAATCCGCAGTATATTTATCCTGCTATGCCTTACTGCATAGATACAGACCGGCTGGAAGAAAATGATACGAAGCTTTACTATCACATAACTGCTCTGTCACCTCGCCAACTGTCATTAGGTTGTATTCTTCAGACAACCAGGAAAATATCATCAAAACAGTAAATAGCTACTCTGGAAATTGTGAGCCAGTATTATCTAAACTTTTATTAATGGATAATTAGATAACAAAAATGTCAGGACAGAACAATGACACTTTTTTTACAGGAATCACATCTATTTTATTTCTGAGCTACTGCAATACCTGTAGAAGTACTAACATGTAAGCCCCGAAATATTCAAATGCTTTTTTCCAGGGCTATTTAAGCACTCATATTGGGCTAACTGGCTTTCCGAAGGTAAAGCAGCTTGTAATTAAATCTTGCACTTTATTCTTAGTTCATGTACTTATCCTAGTCAGCAGTACTGTTGTGTTTGCCGTTCCACTTCTTTTCCATTCTTAATAAAACAAACCTCCAAGACCAAGGCAAGTATTTAGTTGTTACATTTAACTTGTGTTCTTTTTTTCTTAAATGTTTTTATTTTTCAAATACAGTTGAATAAATTCCATAGTATTTGTACATAACATCTTAAATAGCTATGTACACTATTTACATCAGCCTGACACTATAACAGAGCTCAATATATACAATTACTTTATAGGTATAACAATCCAGTTATCAGAGTGTATCTGCTCAGTTATTGTAAAGTGTCAATTAATGATAAGACTTTTTTCCATGGATTGTTAATAAATGGCTTAGGACGAGTCCTTAATTCTTCAAATTTAATTTCCATCAATGCGGTGGTCTTCAGTAGGAGTCTTCCAAAGTCAGTATTGTGTTTGTATTCCAACTTCATGTTATACACTTCCTTGAGATTGCAAGTATTGTCCAAACTAGATACATATTTGACTCATTCAAATGAGGACCTTTGTACACATTTAATAATACTAGAGCTTTAGATAAGTTAAACGATTCATTAAATAAAGCTTGTAAAAGGTTTTGAATACCATTCCAAAATGGCTTAATTTTAACACAGTCAAAAAATGTGATTCCAGTCTGTATTGTGTATTTGCTCACACCTCCAACATATTATCTTTGTGGAAGAATTAATTTTAGTAATTGTATCTGGAGTTAAGAATGCTCTGTGCAAGCATTTCCAATTAAAAACTTTCCAGTATTGTGTAAAGTTTGTATGTTTTATTGATAATAAAATATTTGATTTAATTTCTTCAGTCAGCTGTAATGAGGGTCCTTTTGTTATATAATTCCAATATGAGGATTTGGGTGTTGTTTTATAATTTTTCAATATCTTGTAAAATGTCTAAATACTATTTCCCATATCATAATCATTATATATGATTTTATATAGGTATTTTGTAATTTTAGGTATTTCGTTAAATGAAGAATTACTAATTATTCTGCATAAATATTTCAAATACGTCAGAATGCTTGCATAGTTAGCTAATCTTGTTGTGGAATTTTGCATGTTGTTTCTATTGTTTGCATACCCAGAACTTTTAGTTCTTTGATATATTGAAACCAACAAACAAATCCTTTCTGTTGCCAGGAATTGGTTATTTCTCTGTATATTTTATGTAGATACCTCTTTGTAACTATGAATGGTGTTAAAAGATCAAACCAGATTGTTAAATCTATACTTGCATTAAACATTTTCCTAAATGAGTCAATGTAATAATTAATCATAAGAGTTTAGTGAGCTTAGTTATGTTATATTGCATACCAATACATAATATGTGCCATGGCAAATTGTTTTTAATCTGTTATTTGAAATTTATTTTGTAAATCAAATTCATTTATTGATATTACAGTTAGTAATTATTTCCAATTTGCAGAATAATTTGGACTTATCCAATCTGAGATTGTTTTAGATATTGATCCTTTTATATATGTTTCTATATCAGGAAAGTTTAATCCTCCCTGTTTCCATGGTCTGATATGATGTATTAAAGCTATTCTGTTTCTTTAGGGAAACCATAAAAATTGTATTAGGTATTTAATTATTTCTTTGAGTATATTCCTTTCTGATAACAGTTGTACTGCCAAAGCTATATATAGAATCTTGGGATGGTAAAACCATTTTATTAACTGTAGTCTATCTTCAAATGTTAGTATTATTTTGTTCCACTTTTCCACAGAGATTTTAATTGCATCAATTATATTATTGTAGTTTTTTTAGACTAATTCATTATTATTCTTGCACACTTAATTCCTAGATATTTTAATGTAAATTATTGTTTCCCATTAATGTGATTCCCCTTCGTCTACAATTCCTTTTTTTATATAAAAATAAAAATTTTGATTTAGATTTATTGAATGGAGTCCTGAAGTCCTGTAAAATGTGTCAATTAAAATATCCAATTCATCTAATGTCTCTTTTGTATTGGATAATGTTAATAATAATATGTCATCAGCAAAGAGCATTACTTTAGAATTGTATTATTCATAAACATCTACTCCTTTGATGTTTGTATTGTTACGTATTGAATCTGCCAATATTTCCAAACTGAAAGCAAATAGAATTGGTGACATGGTGCATTCTTGTTTAGTACCCTTTGTTATATGTATAGATTCAGAGGTAAAAGGACCTAGCTTAACATACACTAAATTATTTGCATATATATTCTTTAGAAGATGAACAAAGGAAGGAGGAAATTCAAATAACGCCAGAATTTTGAATAAATAGTCCCAATTTAGGGAGCCAAAGGCTTTCTCTATATCTAAGCCACTTATGAGTGTTTATTTTCTTTATTAATATAATCTATAAGAGAAATTATCCTTTTAAAATTATCATGTGTGTGTCTATGATATATAAATCCAGTTTGATCATTATTTATTGCTTTGGCTAGTGGTATTTTCATTCTGTTAGTTAATATTGTCATAAATATCTTATTGTCATTATTTAATAATGATATAGGTCTATATGAGGTACAGTGCTTTGGGGATTTATTTTCCTTTAAGATTGGTGTGATTAAGGAATATCTCCAAAAGGGTGGTATTAACGCTTGTGACTGAATATCAAATAGAGCTTTATGGAAGATGGTTAGTATCTTTGAAGGAAAACATTTATATATTTCCATAATTATGCCATCTATACCTGGAGCTTTATTATTTATGCACTCTTTCATTGAATCTGTAATTTATTTGTGGGATATGGGTGCTTGCAGATCTAGTTTTAATTTTTCTGGTATTTTTTTTTATATTAGAAGATTTTTCATCTAGATTTAATTGATATGTATATTTTCTTTTTGGAAATGTTCCATATAGTGATTTCTATAGGCATCAAGAATGTCACCTGTACCCGAGACATTTTTCCCATTCTTTTCATGGAAGATACTTTTAATCTCATTAGCTTTTGATTGTAATTTGATTCTTGTGGATAAATTAAGTAGATATTTGGGAGAAGTGGCCAAGGTATTAATTTTTAGTTTTTTTAAAGCAAAACTAGTTTTATTTGTTAGAATCTCATTGTATTTATTGTTTAGTACGTCTACTTTCTTTTTCATCTCCAAATGATTTTGATTTTTTTCAGCTTTTACTGAAAAAAGTTTGGATTGTAGATCTATTAATTCAGAATCCTATTCTCTGATTTTTTTTTATACCAAGTTAAAGTTTTACCATGTATGTAAGCTTTTAATGAGTCCCGTATCATTATTTTATTTATCTCTATGGTGTAATTAATATCTAAAAAGAACTGTAATTCAGATAATAACCAGTGTTTGAACTCTTTAATTTTAGTTATATATGCTGGAATTATGTAGTTAAAGATTAATGGTTTGTACCAATTTTAAAGTTTTAGTATCAATGAATTGTGGTCTGAAAAGGTGCAGGGAATGATTGAGAAATTAATGATTTTAGAGTGTAAGTCATGGGCAGCAAATATTTTATCTATTTTAGTTTGCGTACCAAATCTGTGATCTTGGTGGGAAAACAACAAAGTTTTATCTTCTTTTAAATTTGAAAGTATCTACAAGATGAAATGATTTTACCCACTTGTTTAAAGCTTTTGATATAGCAGATGTACACAGCAGTCTTTTATTTGTAGTTTCAGAAATATCACATACACAGTTAAAATCTCCTCCTTATATTAAGTTGCTTTTATCATTATTGGAAATGAAATCCAATTGTTTTTTAACAGTTCCTGATCAATGCCTGGGAACCAGTATAGATTAGCTAAGATTCATATTATGTTATTACATTTAACTATTGCTAATGCCATAAGGCCTTCTTTATCTTCATACTTATAAATGATTTCTGGGTTAATCACATTTGTTTTCCATAAAATTGTTACCCCTTTTGCTTTGTCTTTAAGTGGATTGTGTCATTATCATATATTCCTTAGGATTCCATGTGTAATTGTCATTTGTTTTGAATTGAGTTTCTTGAGGAAAGACAATTTGTGCTTTGTTCAGTTTTAAATATTTCAGTACATTTGATTTTTTGCTAGGATTGTTTAAGCTGTTGGTATTTAAAGATAATAAAGTTAAATCCATCTTAGATTATTTAGACTATGTATTTTTTATTTTATTGTGACTATTAAACATTTTCCTCTGATAACTATAAAGTAAATGTTTGAACTTTTAAAGGAAATTGTCAGTTTTATACATTGAGTGTTTACCAACAAAGTAATGTTTTGGTGACGCATACTAAAAATGTTTTTGTGAAATAACAATTTTAAATTAATAAATGTTAACAAAACTAAGATCTGCACTAGCCATGTGATGAAAATCATTCCTAATCTGAAGGATAAACCTAAGTATGTCAGATTATCACTCATACCTTAACAATCCAGAACATCTGAGCTCCATAAATTGAATTATCATATGGAGAATATTTGTAATAGGAATAAGCAATGATTATATTATTTTGAACAGATATAGTACTATTGTAGATTAGACAGAATTCTAATACAATATAAATGTCTACTTATTGTATAAGCAATTAATATTTACATGACAAATATATGACAAGCAATTCAATCATAGTTAAGTAGGATCAAACGAAAAAACAAAAAAGCAGGAAACAAACAAGCGAACAAAGCTCCAGTCCACCAAGAACACAAGCCCAAAAGTTCCTTAACGCGTTTTTATTAATTTTGCACAAGTAAAAAGCAGCGTTTTCACCACAAACACAGTGTGGCTTCTTCAGAGGAATTTTTTAAAAGAATACAAAAAGTACCTCCCTTTTTATAGGAGTTACTAATTACTTAATTGGTAAGCTTAATTGAAGAAGCTTAGTTAAAAAGACAGACACAAAAAACCTCGCCTGCTGTTACATTTACCCTTAAAAAATTGCATTCAAAGTGCAATAAACAATGTATATGAACTATTTAGTCAGATACATTATAAGATTGCATTCTAGGTAGAGTAAGTTTGTGCAGTTAGTATTGCTGCAATTTCTAATTTTTAGTTATTTGACTTCTTTTATTGTATTACAAAAGGGTTTCCTTATTGCCTGAAGTTAGCTAGAGTGAATTGGGTTGTCCCTTTAGAAACATTTTTACATTTTTTATTTGTTATATTACACACATTTTTTGATATATTGTTATTACATATATTTCTTGTTTTAGATTACTTATATGTTTTATTTCGTTTAGAGTGCATAACATATGCTTCTGATGTGCAAAATAATTGTTTATTGCACTTTGAATGCAAGTTTTTGTTCGCTTGATAGTTAAGTAGGATGTATCATATATAAAACCTCAGTAAAAATTATAGCACACAGATATTTAACATATTCACTCGTATTGATGAAGTCTTTCAAAACATATTACTTAATATAAAAAGATGATAATAATATTTATATCTAATGTTTGTAATACAATGTATTTTACTGGATATATCAGAAGTTATATTTTCATTGTTTATCAGCATTTAAGTAATTACTGTGTTTGTTGCTAACTTACTTAAAGCATTAAGTTTGTTTTATATAAACATTGATGAAAGTTAGTGCATTTTAATTATCAGTGCATCTTTTTCCCCCCATTTCCTACACATAAGGATTTTCATCTTTGTCATTTCTTATTATAAAATGAGTGAAATTATGGGTTAAAAACAACAAATTCACTTATTGTGAGTAATGATTACAAGTTCCCTTTCATATTCATAAATTGCCATTTTATAGCATATACTGAAAGTTTTTAGATTTAAAAGGCAACATTCTATTTTGTAAAATCAGCAAAGGTTAAACTGAGTGATTATTGTCAATTTAATACTATTTGTTCAGAATGTGATTGTTACATTCTGTAACATTCCTAGTTCATGCTTCTATTGTTTCCCTTGAACAACTTTGTCAGTTTGATGTCATGTATAAAGCACTAGTTACCTTGGTAACAACTTAAGTATTATATATGGTCAAGATGTGTTACAAGACCACAATTCAAGTTAAAGCAATTATACGACTTATTATGCACATTTACCTATATGAGAAAATCACCATGCTTCCCCTTGATGTTCAATATAGTGTATGTCATTTATGACAAGTTAAACAGTAGTGTTATTATACTCAAGCCCATGTTACTAAACTATTTTTAATTTAATACTATTTGTTCAGAATATGATTGTTACATTCTGTGAATTTTCAAGTTCAGGCTTCTATTGCTTCTCTTGAACAACGTTGTTTGATGTCATGTATAAAACATTAGTTACCTTGGTAACCACTTAAGTATTATATATGGTCATGATGGGTTACAAAAACTACAATTCAAGTTAAAGCAATTACATGACTTGTTATGCATATTTACTTATATAAGAAAATCATCCTGCTTCCCCTTGATGTTCAATGTAACGTATGTCATTTATGACAAGTTAAGACAGTACTGTTATTATACACAAGCCCATGTTATTAACTGCTGTTTTTAATATCTAAATTCAGCAGACTGCTTCATCTTATACACCGATTATATATTTTATGTCTAGATTTACTAAAATCATACATTACATAAGTATTATGTGTGTGTGCGTGTGTGTGTGTGTGTGTGTGTGTGTGTGTGCTTTTTTTTAATCAAGACTCCACTTAATGAACTAAAAGGATTGTTAGGAAACATCAATATGTGTACATGTGGTTTAAAACAGCCCTTTTATTTTATATATATATATATATATATATATATATATATATATATATATATATATATACATATATATATATATATTTTTTTTTTTTAAACCAAAAACATTGCCAAAAATCAATACACATTATCATCACCCTGTCTTCGTTACCATAGCAACCTGGGAGCGTCTGTTTCTGTTAATGTGTCTGTGTACTGCATACCAGAGGCTCACAATGCACCTGAAGCAAAGCTTCACTTCACTGCAACTTCAAGCCTAAATTCCCTCCCTTTCAGCAAGGCAGCAGCCAGGAAAAGAACAGAGTGCAAACAGATAAAAAACAACTCCCAACAAGCAGGGCAGAAGAAGAGACAACACACTACTCTAGCCCTCCCACCTCTCACTCAGCAGATGTACAAACAAACTATTCCCTGCCAAAATATCCCAAATCAGAGCTCCATCCACCCCCTTCCCCCATATCCAGGCCAAAACACCAAATGTCTCTTCCCTATACACAAGCAACAGCAAACCCTGATCACAAGCCGCAACCCACAGCTTCCCGGAGATGAAAATGGCAACACATAACAGCTGCCAGACACAGCTGCATCCACACACACCACGTCAGGCCCAATCAAACAGGACTCAAAGGCAAGATACCTGCCATAATTGATATTAATTATGTTTAGACAGAATAACAATGAAATTTGTACCCGCTGCCAGATACAGCTGTATCCATGCATACCATATCAGGATTGATCAAACAGCACTAGTAGCTATGATACCTGCCATAACTGATATTAACTATATTTAGACAGAATAATGATCACATTTGTGCTAAGAGCTTGCTACTATTATTTAACCAGGATATACATGACATTTCTAAGTCATACTTTAACTGAAAAAGGCATTAGCCTCCATGACAGCATTTTATTTCAAAACACTCTACTGTTACTGCTATTATATATGATGTTAATTTGGTACATTTGATTCTAAACTCTACTAAATGGTACCTTGTTGAATTAGTTAATTAATTACTTAAATTATTATAATGAAAATGAACAAGATAAGTATTCATTGAGTTCAAGTAGGGGAATAGAAATTTTTATGTTTGTATTATATGTTGCTTTGTTTGGCTTATAGATAATGTAAATAGTAACCCATCTTAACCTACCTATGTTTGTGAAGAATTATTGGACTCTTTGAACATTCTGAATAAATCATTACTGTTTCTTAGGTGTTTAAGAATCCTCCTTTTTTAAAAATAAAAACAGATGACAGGTGATGTACCATATCAGTTGATACTTTGAGAGATGTAGTTGTAAGAGTTATTTTTTTGGGACAGCTATCTTTGAATCCTTTTTTTGTTTCTTCTTTCTAGCATCAGTCCAAGGATTTTCTTTTATTCTTTTAAGAGTAGGAGCCATCCATTCCATTTCTTCTGGGATATACACTATGTTGTTGTTTTTGATGAATATAGTAGCTTTTTCTAAGTCATTAAAGGTTCTCATCTCATTGGCAAAATGTATTGTTATCTTGGCTGGAAAGGCCAGCTGTGCTTTAATGTTGATTTGTTTCAACAGTTGTATTATTGGCCAGACTTTTTTCCTTTGTTCTAGTATTCTGGAAGAATAATCATTGTCAAACCTTATCAGGCTTTGATTGTATTTTAAGGGTGATTTTCTCCAAGCAGATGTTAGTATTAGTTCCTTGTCCAGAAATGAAATTTTATAACTATGGATCTAGGGAGAGTATTTGTTGAGTTAGAAGCAGGCTTCCTCAGTGCTCCATGCACCCTTTCAATTCCAAATGAAAGTCCCTCTTTCAAGTCTAAAAATTAGGAATCCAGGTTAAGAATGAAATAATGTCTTCTCCTTCAGTGTTATCAGGCAGACAAAAGATCCTTATGTTGTTTCTCCTTTCCCTGTTTTCTAAGTCATCTACTTTATTAAGCAGCCATGTATTCTATTTAAGCAAAAATGCTTTTTAGAATTCTTTTTGTTTGTGTCTCCCCTTCAATGTCATTTAGAGAAGTCTCTATATTTGTTATTTTTGTATGGTGTTGCTGTAATAGTTCCTTAAGGGAGTCTGGAATAGAAAATTTAATTTGAGATTTTCTAAGTCATTTTTAAAGCCATCCATCTTCAAAGATAGTTCCTGTAAGGTAGATGTCATCAATTGCAGTTCTTTTTTCAAAGCAGCATCTGGCTAGGAATTCCTTGAGTTCTTCATATTCAGTGACTCAATACATCTCCAAGTAAATTGGCAGGAATATGTATATCTCCACCAAAACTGATATTTATGTAGTTTAGTAGTTTATCTATAGATTTCTGATGTTTTAAACTTGAAAATAATAAAACTTGCCTATATTATATTAGTTTATGGAGCTCTCAAAATTCACTGCTCTCAGTGAGCCATCTAGGCTCTGCCTCCTACCTTGTGTTCTTTGAAGTTCTCTGTGATCAAGGCAGTAAGATCCTGCTGTTTACAATTGTTTTACACAACTCTCTGCTTGAACATACACATTTGCCTGTATATGGGTGCAGATGCTAATTTGTTAAAATATAACATAAATTAAATATTTTAAATACTATTTTAAATAAGGTTTGTGCTCATTTCCTAGATGCAGTAGTAGTACATGTTGTACTAACATATACCACAACATCTATAACCTAACAGACCTTTGCCTATTAGCTCTCATCATGTCTCTGATATAAGTGGGTTCAGTTTTTCTCAAGGTTGTATTTCAGGTATTTACATTCCAAGTCTGAACCAGCTAACTGCACACAGCTGAACAGATGGCTATGTAATCATGTTTGAGGAAAACTGGATACATACTTCTATAGACAGATAAATTATATCACCACTTACTGAAAAATCAAAAAAACAGTAAACACAAAATAACAATCATTTTAGATTGAATCTAAAATGACCGAAAGATGCAAAAATTAAAAATCCTATTTTTTGGAGGTGGGCGAGGCTGTTAATTATATATACAACAATGGGTGTAGTGGGAAGTATGTTTGAGGCTAGATGATTTGGGGGGTTGTTTATAAGGATTTTTCGGTTTACAGGTAAGGTAGAATTGGAAAAATCGTAGGGGTACAGGAAGCTATGAGGTTAATGGTGTAGGGTTTTGTAGGTTAGCCAAGATTGATAGTTGTTTCCACATACTGCTCTTATTGTCCTTTGAGGGGTGTGGGTAGAACTCTAGGGTGAGTTTAGTCACTCAGCCAGTTTGTTTGGTAGTGGGTTAAGGAGGTGTTATTATTGTATATACAAGGTAGTGTTGTGCCAATGCCTTTTGGGGGTAGAGGGATAGGGTTGGTCATGGGAATTGGCATTTTGTGTCACACTTTGCGGTTTTAACTTTCCCTGCCCCAATTATTGGGTAACAATTTTGTTGAGAAACCTTGTGGGATGGTTAAAGTGATAATTTTATTTATAGAAGAGGCCTTTTGAGGATATGAAGTTGTTTCATTTCACATGGGTATCGGTCGTATCATGAAGGCGGGTGCTAGGAAGAAACTGTGAAATTTTTTTTTTTTTTGCTAAGACATCGTTAAGTTGCATGGGGGTTTTGCATTCAGTAATGCGAGCATTTCATACAGTTGATGGGACAGCTATGCCTTTGGTTGTGCATAATGTCATTAAATATTGATTTTTCTTGTGTGGAGTTTTTACAGTTTTTTCTTTACAGATCACACGGAGGTCGCAGATGAGGGCATGCTAAGTGCACATTATTTGGTGGTCTGAAGGAATGTGCACTTGACAGATGAGAGAGGATGCTGAGTAACATATTATCTGATGGAGCATTAGGAAATGAGGTCATGGATTTCCAGCAGTGCAGTTGTATATGGTGTTTGTTTTGTTCATTGTTCTGTTTCTTCTTTTCCACAGCCATAAGGTAATGTCTATCTTGGGGATTGTTTTTGTTATCTTATCTTGTGCGGGAAACATCAGGGTTGAATTTCACACCATCTTATTGGTAGTTGGGGCTTTCCTTTGAATGGGTAAAATGAGCAAATTACCATGGTAGCATACCAAGTTATGGTTACTGTTGAAGGAGATATTACGTGAGCAGAGGCTTGTCAGATGATGGTTCAGATTACATGATCATGGCAGGATTAAGGGGATTGTTACAGGAGAGTTTTTAGTAAAGGTGATGTTATCTTGGTTGGGATTGACGGGTTGCATTGAATAAGTTGGATTAGACTGGTGATCTAGGTGGTGCGTTGTGTATAGCAGGAATTAGGTTTGAGTTACTGCAGTTTTAAGGGAGGTAGGGTTGGATTATTTTACCACATTTTGGACAGGAAGGACTAGTCAATGACCTGGTGTGTCTGGTGCCAGTGGGCATTTCAAGTTGGTGTACATTGTGTTTGGTTAGTTTTGTTGGCTTGTTTTACGGTTTATGGTGCATTTCGGGTCGTACTGGTAAAGGCCTTGCATGGTGGTGTAAGCAGTTTGTCTACATGGGTATTGGTGTGTTATCAAGATTACTATTAAAGGAGATTTGAATGTGATTTTAAGTGGTTATTATTTTATTGGGCAGTAAACAGGCTGCGATATGTCATGATGGTATCGGTTTCAAGTGGCAATGGGCTTAGAGTTTGCTTGTTTAGTTGGGGTATGGATTCTGAGAATAATTAAAAATTTTTATTGGTATGGTAATTGGGTTACAAGAGTATGGGTATTTTAGGCTTTGAGTTTGTGGTTATTTTAGCATTGGAGAGGGATCAATGTTTTTTAACTGTTTAGGTAACTGAATATTTTTGTTGGTGATGGGGATTGAGGGGTGACGGCATTGAGATAGTCTGGTTAAGCAAGATTAGGTGCACTGAATGATGCTTGGCTTTATGCCTTTAATGGGGTTTAGGTTGTGGGAAATTTGGTCAGTGAGAGGGGGAACAGCCTGGTCAGGCTGGTGGGTGGAGAAGAGGGGCAGGCTTGCCCTCTTCTGTTCTCCTTCTGGTGTTGGATGTGCAATTCAATAAGTTGGGAAGGAAAGTGAGCAGTTGCTCTGTTGAATAAGTTAATAAACAAGCAGAGCTACTTATTTGGATGGTGTAATTCAATAAATTGAAGGTGAGTGGGGTAATGCTGCCTTGTTTGTGCAAAGATAAGTGAGCAAGTGGGGGGCAGTGCTTATCAAGGGTGAGTGGTTACGCTGCCCTTATGGTTATTTTATGTTTTCTTTCATGGATGTTATTATCCTCTGTGTCATGGTTTTGGTTGAAGTTTATAGTTATTGGTTAACAATCATGTTTATGGAAGTTTAATAAAGCTCGTCAAATGTCATTCGGTGTTGTGTGTTTATTGAAGTGAACCAGGACAAAAGTAAGCAAGAACAAGCTGTGAGAATCATTTTTAAAAATGCAGCAGTGTTTTCTTTCTTCCTTAGTTTTCCTTCGATAAATATGGCTTACTTTGCACTATTTTATCTTCCCTTTTCTTACTGCCTCCAAATAAATATTCAGAGAAATAAAAATAAAAAAATATTGTCTACAAAATCAGTTTCACAGCTACTATTTTGGGTCCTGTATTCATAAATATAGGGTGCAGAGAAGTATAAGCACTCTGTGCATCATGTTTACTTCACAGTTCAGTACGGTGATTCACAGACATGGATAATGGTAATGAACGCTGCTATACAAAAGGATATGTTTTTATGAATAGTGCCCAGGAGCACAGGTATACACAGTATGCCATGCTTTCCCTGGCTACAGACCTTCCCAAATGCTGTGTGGTGCTTCTGCCATTGAAGTCCGATCCAGATCAACAAGGGAGATGTTCCTGTAACCTCACCTTTATTTTTTTATTGTTTTTCCTTACATTTCTACTATTGAAGTCACATCTATCTTTTAAATAAAGTTTATGCCCATTGATAGACTAAGCATGTTTATCCATTTAAAAGATACACAAAACAATGGTCACACTTTCATACCAAATTTTTTTTTTTTTTATTCAGGGGCAATTTTTTATTATTCCTCAACTGTGTAGCATGTTAGTTGAAAGCCTTTTTTAAGAAAATGCCAAATGTTTTGGAAGAATATGGACATCTGTGAGTGAATATGCCAATTGCTCATCATCAAATTCTTAAAATTTCTGAAAACCCATTGTAACACCTAGCTACATGGATCCCTATCATATGATAGAAACCTCATTTGACTGAAACACATTTAACTGCGGTGGTGGTGCTGCGGTAGCATTGTTGCCTCACAGTAAGACGTTGTCCTGTTCGATTCTCAGCTAGAGCGTCTTCTGTGTGGAGACATGCATGAATGGGCATACCTTCATTGAAGGTTGTGCGACATTGCTGGCAACTTGGCACGTAAAAATCTACTGCCAATCATTAGCGGATCGGAGTTCCGCTGCAGCGACACCTAACCGGGAAAAGCCGAAAGACACAGCATAAAACTGAAATTTCAAAACACTGAAAAGTCACTTGACTGAAACCCATAATACTGAATTTCAACATACTAAATTCTAAACTGGACCATATAAAACCAGATTGGGTGGAGGGCTATGCCCCCCACACCCCCCTAACTATATATACTAACTCAAGGATTGCACTAAAATGGAGAAAGGGCATATACCTTTCACGTACCTTAGAGTAGTCTACATGCTGCCACTACTATGCCCTTTTCCCCACTGTAGTGCAATCCTGGAGTTAGGATGTATAGTTGGGGGCTGTGCAGGGCACAGCCCCCTACACTGGGGGTTGTTTGGTGCATAGCCCCCCACCTAGTCTGGTTTTATATGGTCCAGTTTAAAATTTAATATGTTGAAATTGAGTATTGTGGGTTTCAGTCTTATGGGTTTCAATCAAGTGACTTTTCAGTCTTTTGAAATTTTTTTGAAATTGCAATCTTATGGTCTTGGTCAAATGAATTTCAGTCAAATGAGGTTTCTGTCATATGATAGGGATCTCTGACTGTCACAGTAATATAATGATTCTTTTGAATATCTGTTCTCCAACAACTTTACACTTTGGGTAGAATTTGTAGAACTGAGGACATCAGCACAACTCATGCTGCACACATAAACTGAGTTATACTCCTGTTCTAAAATGTATTCATAGTCATGCACATGTTCAATAGCAGAGCATCAAACTAAATTTTAATTTTGTTTCATTTATGAATTATTCATTTGAGTAGTTTAAATAACTGGACCTCACATAGGCATACAAGTCCCCCCCTAAAGTAACACATGCATACATATAAACAAATGCATAAACATATACGAGCAGACAGCAATAAACACACACACACACACACACACACACACACACACACACACACACACACACACACACACACACACACACACACAAGCACGAACATGCACATATGCACATATGCACACACACACACACACACACACACACACACACACACACACGCACACACACACACACGTACACATGGACACATAGTGAAAATACATGCGGACACAGACATGTGCGTTTGCACACACATACACATGCGCATATGCACACACACACACACACACACACACACACACACACACACACACACACACACATGCATGCAGAGTGAAAACACATGCATGCACATGCACACACAAATACACACAGACACAAGCACACACGCAAACATCTGCACAGACACTGCCACTCCAATGCACATGGATACATGAACACAGACAGACATGCACAATAGTCAGTGCCACTGAAATTTGTAGTCCAGATCATCAGATCCATACCAACATCAGGTAGTGGTCATCCAACATATACACAGACACACAGTATGATGACTCATACTAAGCAATCAAGAATATTTAAAGGTTGATAGGTTCATAGGTAAATACTTGGCTCGTTGCCTTTCACAGGCCATTTTAAGCCTAGCCAAGTCCTCTCAAAGGTAAGAATTAAAACCTGTGCCTTGTATCTGTGAGGTAAACACCATAATCAGTATGCCAGCCCACCAGACACTGAGAACACAGTTCCCAACTACCAGAAATGATGCAGTTGAGTTTCATACATTTGGGGAGATCACAGGAGCCAGCCCAACTGAAGTGCAATGGAAGATTCTCACCCTGGTGGAAACCACCTTCTTGATCCAGGATTCTCCTGCAGTTATTCCATCATAGAACCCACTCAAAAACTGTCCCTGTACCCAGACACAGATAAATGCAGTCACTTACATTTGTACACATACTCACATCTACACTATTTACCTTGATTGACAATGAGGCAGGATAAAGCTGCCATGTTTCACCATGTGCACATTTAGTCACAGAAATGCAAAGGGTATAGATGCAATGATGCCATTAACTCTTGTACTGCCCTATACATAGCTAGCATAGTGTGGATATCTGTGACTCATTATTTCTTGCAAGTCTCCTAGGTAAGATAGATCACCTGGATAGATAAGGCCTCATTTAAATAGGTCACAACCATAGGTTACCACTGTTTATACATGGTATCTTAAACCCTCATTGCAAGGAGGTACAGCTCTGCACTACTCGATAGCATGATGTCAGTGTGTCCCTCCTTTACAAAACATTACAGACTCTCTGGACTCAAATAAATGACTTTTGCTATTTCATGAATTCAAAACCTCACAAAATTGCCAGGATCCAGCTATCTGTCATTAACTGCAACTCCAGGTAATAAATTCAAGGGGGTACACTTTATGTTTGCTGTTATTGTACATATAGGGTAGATCCGTGCTCACTGTGGACACCAGGCAAGCCTTCCTCCTGTTTTTTTCATTGCATGAACTCAAACTTCCTCTTCATCCTGAACCCTCTTTCTGGTTCCACCTACCCACCCATTGTATACATCCCAATACTTTAACACCTAATTCCTGGTTGCACTTCTTTCTCTACCCACTTTTTTTTCAATGTCCTGTCTGTCCATCCTGTATCTGTCTTCCTACCTTGTGTACCTCAAATCCTCAGTATTAACTATAATACCTATAATTTCTCAATATATCAGTTCTCAGTCCTTTAAATATAGTGTTAATTCATGTTATAGAATTGTTTAATTGTTGATATTGAATATACTTGTATAAAGTGTGAATACAAAACCTATGATTATGTATTCATGTATTTTTGTGGAGCTTTTGTCTCCGGGCCTCCAATGAAAATGAACACTGCCCAGTCTCACTTTCACAGTCAACAAAAACAAAAACATAAATAAACAAACAAATAAATAAATAAATAAAAACTGACACATTTAATGAGACTTTATACCAGGTCAATGGAATGAGCATTACATCACTTATATTCCATCCACTTTTGATCAATCCAGCTTCTAAAAAGGCCCAATAAACAGAAGTCACAATCCACTGTGCAGTAAAGGCCCAATAAACAGAAGTCACAATCCACTGTGCAGTAACAGAAACCTGGTTCAAGGCTCCCGAGAGCACCGCAGCACTACTAGGTTATACCTCATACCATGCTTTTTGGC
This sequence comes from Protopterus annectens, assembly GCF_019279795.1. Lineage (NCBI taxonomy): Eukaryota > Metazoa > Chordata > Ceratodontiformes > Protopteridae > Protopterus > Protopterus annectens. Next base: position 1,360,582,138 of record NC_056735.1, read on the forward strand.
CCCAAAACTTGGACCGAACCACAAAAGGAGGGGGAGTATCAATATTCGTCAAAGATACCCACACGTCCAGGTTGGTGGCACAGTACGAAGCATCAGAGACTATCCATGTGCAACTAACAGTGGGTAAAACTGCCTTCCAGTTTATAGCCTGCTACAGACCACCCTCCCAAACCCAGGAACCCCACTCAGCCTTCCTGAGAGCACTGGAAAATATGAAGGTCTCTCCAAACGCCATTATATTGGGTGACTTCAACTACCCAAACATGGACTGGGAGCATTACTCTAGCTCCAACACCCTAGCCCAAAGGTTCCTAGAATTTATAAACTCAAATGCTATGGAACAACTTGTTACCACTCCCACAAGAGGGGAAAACATACTGGCCCTGATCATCACCAACATGGGGACTCTATGCTCCAGACCAGAAGTGTATCCCTCACTGGTAAGATCAGACCATAAGCTAATCTCACTGGATATTCACATCCCGACCCCACCCCCTGCCCAGAAAACCACAGTGAAAAACTTCTCTAAAGCAAATTTCACACTCCTCAAAACTGAGGTGGAATCCTTCAAAGCCCCCGGGGCTGTGGAAAATACGGCCCAGACCGCAGAATCCTTTATAAACGCATTCTATGAACACCTTCAGGAATGCATGGATCATGCAATCCCAAATAAAACCAAGACCCAATCCTCCAAAGGCAGGCGTCCTGTCTGGTGGACCCCAGCCATAAACAAACTATACAATAGAAGGAGGAAGCTACCACATGATAGAGCAAAATCCCAAAAAGGGAAGGCATCTCTGATCAGTATTAGCAAAAAACTACAGGCACTCATAAAATCGCCTAAGGCCAGCTTCGAGAGAAAAATTGCACAGGACACTAAGGATAATCACAAGGCTTTCTTTAGTTATGTTAGGAACCTGGGTGGGAATTCCCAAATATGCTCAGAATTAGTCCAAAATGACAAAAAATACACCAAACCCACAGACATTGCCAACATCCTAGCTGACAGGTTCAGCGCAAACCCCCCCCCACCAAAAGGGCAAATATCTATCCCAGCAGAGTGCTGCCCCCCTGACATCTCAGATGCTCAGGTAAGAGCCACCCTCTCCAAAGCCAAAAACACAGCATCAATGGGACCAGATGGTGTCCCGGGCTGCGTCCTACATGAACTCCAAGAAGAGCTAAACCCAAACATAAAACTACTGTTCAATCTCAGCCTTACTACAGGATATGTGCCCAAAGAGTGGCATACAGCAACAGTGGTCCCTCTCCACAAAGGTGGTGCCTCAACGGATCCTGGAAACTATCGCCCCATAAGCCTGACTAGCTTGGTCTGCAAAGTTATGAAAAGAATCATCATGGACCTCATAAAAAAAGATATTGGGGACCTACAGACACTGGATCCTACCCAGTTCGGCTTTGTTAAGGGCAGATCCTGCCTCTTAAACCTGGTTGATTTCTTGAAACAGTCACCAAGGCCATAGACAAGGGGAAGGTGGTCCACAGAGCCTACCTGGACCTCGCAAAAGCCTTCGATACAATACCCCACTCGGGCATTATAGATAAGCTCACCAGCTTAAATATAAACCCCTATGTCACTAGATGGGTTGCAAACTGGCTCAAGGACAGAACCCACATGGTTAGAATTGTTGGAGCCATGTCAGACTCCAAACCAGTTACAAGTGGTGTCCCACAAGGCTCAGTCCTGGGACCTCTCTTGTTTGGTATATATTTCTCGCAGGACAGGCCAACATGGAAGGACTGCAGCTTACCAAGTTCGCAGATGACTGCAAACTGGGCGCCATAATCGACTCTCCAGCCGACAGAAGCATCCTCCAAAAGGACCTCATAGAAACAGACAACTGGTGCCAGAGCCATGGCCTCAAGCTAAACGCCAAAAAGTGTATAGTCATCCCCTTTGGCAAAAACAAAGTGCCCACAAATTACCACATAGGTTGTAATCCATTAAGTACAGAAGAAGTAATTAGTGACCTGGGGACCCAAGCTGATAGCAATCTCTCATTTGACAGCCACGAGGCCAAAGTGGTTAGAAAAATATTTTATATAGCCCACCTAATCATGAAGGGATTCACATCTAGATCAGGGGAGGTCATCGTGCCTCTTTACTCATCCCTCATCAGGCCCATAATTGAGGACAATGCCCCTTTTGGGATGTACCTTACCAGACACCTGCAGCAACTGGAAAGACCCCAACAGTACCTCACCAAGAGGATCAAAAGGCTCAAACAGATGCCATATGCTGCCCGGTTAAAGAAACTCCAGCTCTACTCAGTGGCATACCGCCTGCTCAGAGGCGATCTGTGCCTGACGTATAAAGCCATGTCCAACCCGGAATTAATGGACATGCTGCACTTCAGAAAATCCAAATTCCATTGAGCTACGCACTCGAGAGACTTGAACCTCAGCACTGAAATAAATAGGACATGCTGGAGGGACAGATTCATAACCCAGAGGCTCCCTTCACTCTGGAATAAAATCCCAGTCCAGGTTAGGCAGAGTCCCTCATTGACTCTCTTCAAGAGGAATCTTGATGAGTGGATGGGAGATCGTAGGTTTACCCCGGGTATCACTTCTGTGTCACTGTTAGACAGAAGCACAGTATACTAACCTCAAAAAAGGACATAGCAAAATTAATTTAAAATGGGTGGCGAAAGCCAAACACACTCTGGCTAGGCTTATAAATGCCCTAGGGCAGACAGTCTAGTATGAACCTATGAACCTATGAACCTATGAACATGGTATGGAATAGATTGCCAAATTTTTCTTGTGTCACATAATCTGTGGGCAATTTAGACTACCAGATTGACCTACTACATCTCTTTGGGATATGTGAGGAAATTGTAGTATTTAGTGACTCATTTAAGTACACATAAGGAACATGCAGATTCTGAAAAAATGGCTCCATAGCAAAGAAATGAACTGGAACCTCATGCTATGCAGCAATGATGGTAATCACAGCACCACTCTGCTGGCCTTTTAATGATATTACATACAGTCATTCTCACAGGAAGTAATGGCTAGAGTGCATTACTCTGTATATGTCAAACCAAAAATTATGACTGGAACATTACTACTACTTATATAGGAAAAGTTAAGACTTAGGTGTAGACTCTCATTACTGAATATTGCATGCTGATACAGATTCAGCTTTCACTGGGTAATGTAAGCTGGCTGATTTCAGATTCTCCATGTAGTGACTTTAAATTATATAAACAATCCATGAAATCACATCAGATTTTGTAAGCATTCCGTGTAGTGACTTTAAATTCTGTAAGCATTCCAAATAGTTACTTTGGATTCTGCGAGCATTCCACATAGTGACTTCAGATTCTGTAAGCATTTCAAGTAGTGATTTAATTTTCTATAAGCATTCCATGTTGTGACTTCAGCTTCTGCAAGTGTTCTAAATAGTCAGATCATTTTCTGTAAGCATTTGATTTAGTCACTTGATATTCTGAAAATATTCCATGTAGTGCCTGCGATTCCATTAGATTCCATGTAGTGATGCTATCTTCTGTAAGAATTCCATATACTGACTTTAGATTATGTAAGCATTCTATGTTGTGACCTCATCTTCTGTAAGCATTCTATGTAGTGATGATTTCAGATTCAATAAGCCTTCCATGTCGTGGCATCAGCTTCTGTAAATATTCTATATAATGGCTACACCTTCTATAAATACTCTATGTAATGGTGTCATTTTCTGTAAAAATTCCCTTTAGTGACATCATATTCCTTAGGCATATGATGTGTTTCTTCAAATTCCACATAAATTCCATGTGGTGACTTTAAATGATATACTCATTTCATCTGAATGGCTGAAATTATAAAAAATGTACTTTAGTAAATACTGGAGGTTACAAAACTTATTCACACACTTCCTTTCTAAAGGAAGGTTCTTAAAATCTTAATATTTTAGGGGTGGTATTAACATAATATGGGAGTTTTGGTTTGTGTGTGTGTGTGTGTGTGTGTGTGTGTGTGTGTGTGTGTGTGTGTGTGTGTGTATATACTTGTGTACTGAAACATCATCAAACAAACAAGAAAAAGTCCAAACTGGCCAATACTATTTATTATAAAATGTTAACGCTTTCGGGTGATACCCTTCTTCAGACAAATGTCACATACTCTAAAACAGCATTATATGCAAGTAAAATGTATGACAATTAAGCAATTAAGTTTAAAATAACAAATCACTGCTTACATTTTGCCCGCCTTCTTTTTAAGGCAGGTTTTAAAGGGACAGCATTATTTATTCCTGAAGGACTATCAGCTGCCAGTTGTATAATCCACTTTAACTCTGCAAATTCTGTATTATTTACAATATCACCCCCCCCTCTTTCTTCCAATTTTTACAATTTGTAATACCATAAAAGAGAAAATGTGATCTGGGTGCATAGAAACATGTTGGTATAAAGCATTTCTTTCATCCTTAAGTCTGATAGATGACAAATTATTCAAAATTCTTGTCTTTAACTTACAGTTAGTTTTCCCAACATAAAAACTAGGACATGATTTTCACTGTGCCAAATATATCACATTTTCTGTATGACAGTCAACATAAAGCTCAAATACATATTTCTTGTTAGTGGTGGGGTGTATAAAATAATTAACTCCATTTACAAAGGCACATGCCTTGCAATGTTTGCAAGGAAACGTTCCCATCCTTACTTTCATAATAGGCAAATATGCTGGACATTTATTATAAGTACTTTATACTAGTTCATGACACAAGAGATCTTTAAGGTTACTATTATGTTTAAAAGTGAATTTAGGAACTGCATCAATTTTGCCTCTCAGTCAGTCATCACTTCTTAAAATTTTCCAGTTTTGTTTTATAATGGTACAAACACCTTGTATATTATTACTATAACACAGCACTACTTTAGGTTTCTTATTATGGTACATATTCTTCCCTGTCTTATTCTGTGTTTGCACAGTTCTACCTGAATACCACGGTTTAGCTTTATCTCTCCTGTTTATTATTGCTGCTTCTTTACCTTTATGTAAATCCTCTCTACCATAACCCTTACTGGGTATATGCTCACACAAGGTGTTTAATTCTTGATGGGATACTTCTCTATCAGTACATAAACAAGACACTCTATAACATTGTCCTTGAACATTAAGTCTAAAAGTACTAGCTTACTGGGACAAAAGTATATTTCTGAACAAAACCATCCTTGGAAAGCATCATTAGCTTTTTATGTTAGATTTGTTGATGATATTCTTTTGTTGTGGGCACAAGATGTTGCAGAATTAAATAAATCTGTAGAGTATATGGAAAATACAACTGATTTCTTGAGATTTTCCACAAGTTATAGTTTAGACACCATTTCCTTCCTGAATATAAAAATAATGAAGAACAGGCAAGGTGCATTAGATACAACATTATATAGAAAGGAACGCTGGAAAAATCATTAGTTGAATGCAAGCAGCATGAATCCCAAACACAGTTTTAGAAATAATGTTCAAGGACAATGTTATAGAGTGTCTCGTTTATGTATTGATAGAGAAGTATTCCATCAAAAATTAGACACCTTGTGTGAGCATCTATCCAGTAAGGGTTATGGTAGAGAGGATTTACATAAAGGTAAAGAAGCAGCAATAATAAATAGGCGAGACAAAGCTAAACTATGATATTCTGGTAGAAGCATGCAAACACAGAATAAGACAGGAAAGAATATGTACCATAATAAGAAACCTAAAGTAGTGCTGTGTTATAGTAATAATATATAAGGTGTTTGTACCATTATAAAACAAGACTGGAAAATTTTAGAAGTGATGACCGACTGAGAGGCAAAATTGATGCAGTTCCTAGATTCACTTTTAAACGTAATAGTAACCTTAAAGATCACTTGTGTCATGAACTAGTTCAAAGTACATATAATAAATGCCCAGCATATTTGCCCATTATGCAAGTAAGGATGGGAACTTTTAATTGCAGGCAATGCATGGCATGTGCCTTTGTAAATGGAGTTAATTATTTTATGCACCCCACCACCAATAAAAAATATATATTTGAGTTTTATGCCAACTGCCATACAGAAAATGTGATATATTTGGCGCAGTGCAAATCATGTCCTAGTTTTTATGTTGGGAAAACTAACTGTAAGTTAAAGACAAAAATTTTGAATAATTTGTCATCTATCATACTTAAGGATGAAAGAAATGCTTTATACAAACATGTTTCTATACACCCACATCACATTTTCTCCTTTATGGTATTACAAATTGTAAAAATGGGAAGAAATGGGGGTGATATTGTAAATAATACAGAATTTGCAGAGTTAAAGTGGATTATACAACTGGCAGCTGATAGTCCACTAGGAATAAATAATGCTGTCCCTTTAAAACCTGCCTTAAAAAGAAGGTGGGTAAAGTGTAATCAGTGATTTGTTATTTTAAACTTAATTGTCAAACATTTTACTTGTATATGATGCTGTTTTAGAATATGTAACATTTGTCTGAAGAAGGGTATCGCCCAAAAGAGGCAACGTTTTATAATAAATAGTATTGGCCAGTTTGGACCTTTTCTTGTTTGTTTGCTGACGTTTTCATATATTTCTGCGAGTGGAGTCCTTAAGGGAAGTAAAGAAGCTTTTGGTTTGGTTGGGTGTGTACGTGTTTGTGTGTTGGGAGAGGAGGGGTCACTGAATGTTTAACAGATCAGAATATTCCTTTAGGGTAGACATCTTTAATCAAACAGCTTGAGTGTTAATTTCTTAGAAGCTGCGTTGCTGTAATGGAACATTAGGGGATGTATGATTCAGAATGCAGGTGTACCCATTCAACTATTCAGATGACGTGTTATGGTTTGTGTAAATAACAGAGCTTTTCTGAAATCATGGAAGTGGATCATTCATAGAAAGTGCTACTAATTCAGAGCCTTCAATGCATTGCAATGACAATTCACTGTGTGGTGTACAAGTGTTGTACTTTTTTAAGTACTTCTACAACTTTGCTTTAACTTCCCTCTCTTCAACAAATGTAAATTCTTAGTGTGTGTGTGTGTGTGTGTGTGTGTGTGTGTGTGTGTGTGTGTGCGCGTGCGTGTGTGTGTGTGTGTGTGTGTGTGTGTGTGTGTGTGTGTGTGTGTGTGTGTGTGTGTATTCACTCTCTCTTTCTCATTTTCTCTCTTTCTCTCTCTGTAAGTATTTAATCTTTGTTAACTGGGTCATGGACTGGTCTAGAGACCCTGTTCAGCCATAACATGGTAAAGCAGATAAGACAATGCAGAGTGAAATGTTACAAGCGACACCCGAAATAACAGAGTAAGAAGTCTGATTTGATAGCTATAGTGTCTAGCTCCACTTTGCAACTATTTGTATTTTTGTTTACAAATAAAATATGTGGAAATGCATAAATATCAACTATTTATGTTAATATCATTTGCAGTGTCCATTTGGAAGTGATATAGAACAGTATTAGATTAAGTCCACTCAGCACAAAAAATTCCAGAATTCCTCGAGACAAAAAATGTATGGTTTATAAGTGAGATATGGTCATTTGTTTTCATTCATTGTTAGAAAGTGTGAGAAAACTTGCATTCTTAGTTTGCCCTATAAAAAATGCATGTGCTACTTTGTGGTATCATATGAAAGTTTATATTATGTTGTGAAACAGCTCACAGTTAATTGATTTTTATCTATCACATAGTAGTCATTTGTACATATTAGTAATAAATATATTTATTAATAGTTCCATATTTTATGCAAACATCTCAGGCATTATCCTCATTGTAGAACTGAGGAACAACAATATGCAGGACAACCTTGTACACAGGTCTGGAATGCTGCCTGTACCAAGTGGTGTAGTCAACAGCTGAGAAAGTGTGTTTTTTTTACCTATGAATATATACAGTGTTAATATTTCTGTTAATAACTTGACCCAGAAGGGGTTTTAGGTTGTTGGGAAGAATATCACTGAATCATGCAGTACAGCTACTTCCTGAATGCAGGTATTTTCTGGTTTAGCCATAAAATATGCATATAAGCATAAGTATAATATTTTGTAAATATTTTATTTATTTTAGTTTGTTTTTGATTACCATTGTAAAAGTACTTTCCAGTAGAGGCCTGGGGAGAAAAGATCCAGACATTTGACAACAATAGTTTACAACTATCAAGGAAATTAAGTAATATCTCAGCAGTGTCTACTTGAAAACATTGTGGAACAGTATTTTATACCCCTAGTCAGCATACTGCTCTGGATTAGCTCCAGAGCCACATGGGACACTAACTTTCTTAGAACATGTGAGTTGTTGTCCTAAAATGTTATGAATATATGCCATATGTTTATAATTATATATTATATTTATAACCTCATCTAGGAGGTATTTATATGATAGTCCATGATATTAAATGAAAGCAAACATAATTCTGTACAGCATTTACACTGAGCTTGTGTCTAACCAGCACTGATTTGCAGATATTTATATTTATTAATCCATTGAATATGCAACATGCATACAAAACATAATTATGCAAACTTTCTGAAAAATAGAGTGACGTCTACAAAAATTCTTTGTGGCACATTGAATATCACATTTGTACAAATAAAAGTCACATTGATAGGATTGTGATAATAAATTTGTATTATCTAATTGTACGTTCAGTGTGAAATCAACATTACCTCTGGTTGATATAGTAATATCATTATTATGAAGATGAGTGTATGCTGAAAAAACTTTTGTAGTTTAATTTTTTTTTGTCTTTTGCAGTTTTTAAGGTGTGCGCATCTGTTTATAAGTAAGTTTCTCAGTAATTTAGCTCAGGTGAGAGCTGTCCAGTCAGGAACTCCTGCAAGTATCGGGATGTATGAAATTCCACTGAGGTTAGGTGTTAATGGGTTAATAGAAAGATGTTATTTGATGGCATTTCCCCAGCACAATATTACTTGGCAATTTCAGTATTAAAGCAACTGGCACTTACTCCACACAGTTAAACAGAAGTATTTTCAAACAGATACCAAAGAAAACAATCACAACAAGGCCCTCTTCTGGCAACTTATGTCTACTTATTCAAATTATCACTAATATTTCTCAGAAATATCACAAACAAGCTTTCTTACCCAATGACCTGAGAGAAGACTGTCTCATCATGTTGGTATGATGATTCAAAACAACCAACCCCAATGCAATGATTAATTAGCAGATCTATTAATGAATCTAAATTAGAAAATGTATACAAGCTTTAGATAGAACTCAATCTACAACAAAACAAATCCTTATATTGCCCTATTATATCTAATGAGTCAGTTTCCTCAAACAGAAATCATTATTCCCAGGAGTTGCCCGGTTCCTGAGAGAACGATAGTGTATGTGGATCACATACTAAATCAAAGTGTCAAAGAGACAATGAAAGCAAGCTTGTAAGACTTGCAAAACTAACCCACATTAAAATCTTACAAAGATGTTAAAAATAATGTGGAGTTGAGCTACCATTGTTGAAACTATGTTTCTTAGTAAAACACAACTGTCTTTATTAGTTTCTCCAAGATTATTCTAGAAAGGTTTATCTACCCAAACCACAGACACATTTTCAGTAATGTCTATCCATAAAACCTTCTTTTTATATTGGATTTAAATGCTTCCTACTCAGCATTCTGAAAGAATTGAATAACCAAAATAATGCTGGTCCTCAAGTGTCTCAACTACTTTATCACCCACACCCCCAAAAATAGAACACTCCTACTTTCTAACTTTTGCCAACATTCTATTTCAAGGAAATCACTTCTAAACAGACAAGAAACCTTATAAAACTTTACAAAGAATTTAAGTAACTTCACCATTTATTTCTATAAATTTCCACCAAGTAAACAGGTAAACTACTAGTAGTCATGTTATAATCTGATTTTGTCTATGACATTTGTCCTTATTCATTTAATAATCCACTAATTATATGACTGCCCAAGAAACCTTCTGCAGATAATATCAAATAATTTGAATTTTTTTCCACTAACAAAGAAGAAAACACATAACCAGAAAACTATTTATTAAATAAAAAAATAAAATCAATAAAAGAAATACTAAAAAACTAAAAGTCATTCCAAAGATTCAGGATAAGTGCTGTCAACTTTCCGGCCTTTCTCAGATCCATAGAATGTAACAATGTAATTTCCTTATTATCAAAGTCAACATCCAATCAATTCTCATCCATAGGGCAGCCACCTCCTTAAATCCAACCTATGATCAAGCAGATAACACTGCCTAATTTAGCAACCAATCATTTCCATCTCAGGAGCCACTGCCCCTTAAGAATTGATTTCTAAGGGATAATACCATTTAAACCAGGTGGACGATCTGCTCTTAAGACTGCAATCCATTGAATTTCTTCAGTTTCAGTCCTGTTACATGTCACCTCCTCTTAAGCTTTCAGTAACAGTTTCTAACCGCATAAACAAAAATCTATGGTCAGGCCTGGACATAATGTGCTGTGAGAGAGCATTGCTTTGGACTTTGTTTCTGATGTTATTCATATGGCGAAGGATATGTTCTTTGAAAGGTTTATTTTTTTTGCCAATATAATAACAAGAATAGCAGGTACACATAGCAATGTAAACCACATTCCTGGTATTGCAATCAACATATTTATTAAGCCAGTATCTTTTGTGAGTATTGGAGTGCGTGAATTCATAAGTGGTATTAATGCAATTACTAGCCTTCCACCTTCCACATGAAAAAGTGCCTTTCCTTAAAGGCTGAAAATTGGAAGATCTATTCACATTCTTGTAACAGAGCAGCCTGTTAAGATTCATGCAGCCTTTGAAACAAAAATGAGGTGTCTCACCTACTATATGTTTGAAGTTATCATCTGCAGTTAGAATAGACCAATTTTTCTTGATGATGTTACATATTTGGGAGACATCAGAACTGTATGTAAGTAAATGTCTGATAGGATTCTCTACTTCACATTTTCAGTTATCCAGAACATTCATAGGTTCATAGGTAGGTACTAGGCTATCGACCCAAGGGCCTATGTAAGCCTAGCCAACAAGGTTCCCTGGCTTACGCGACCCAAGAAAGTTATTTTCCAATGTCAATGTCAATCAGAGACACAGAAGTGATCCCCAGGGTGTATTTTCTATTTCCCATCCACTCATCAAGATTTTTCTTGAAGAGTGCTAATGAAGAACTTTGCTTGACATAGATGGGTAGCCTGTTCCAGAGTATGGGAAGTCTCTGGGACAGGAATCTATCCCTCCAGCATGTCCTGTTTATTTTGGTGACAAGGTTTAGTTCCCTAGAGCATGTAGCTCGGAGGGATTGGGATTTCTTTAGGTGTAGCATGTCCAACAGCTCTGAGTTTGACATAGCTTTATATGTTAGGCAGAGATCACCTTGGAGTAAGTGATATGCTACGGAGTAAAGCTGGAGTTTTTTGAGATGGTCAGTGTAGGGCATTTGTTTGAGGCTAGTAAACCTCTTTGTGAGGTACTTCTGTGGCCTTTCCAGCTGCTGCAGATATCTTGTGAGGTACATTCCAAAAGGCGCGTTTTACTCTATAATGGGTCTAATGAGTGTCGAGTAGAAGGGGAACAATGACCTCTTTTTTACTGGATGAGAACCCTTTTATGATGAGGTTTGCCACTTAGAAGGACTTCTTGATTACTGTGGTGATGTGACTATCAAAAGAGAGTCTACTGTACACCTGGGTCCCAAGGTCTCTTATCACACATTTGGTGTTAAGTAGATTGCTGCCTATGTGGTAGTTCATGGGTTCAGAGTTTTTACCAAAGGGGATGACACTGCACTTTTTGGCATTGAGCTTGAGGCCATGGCTCTGACACCAGGCATCTGTCTCAGTGAGGCCCTTTTGTAGGATGTCCACATCATTTGGGGACTTGACTATGGGTCCTAGTTTGCAGTCATCTGGAAACTTCGTTAGCCAGAGGCCTTCTGTGTTAGCCTGTACATCAGAGAAGTAGATACCAAACAGGAGAGGTCCCAGGACTGAACCCTGTGGTACTCCACTTGTCACTGGTTTGAGGTCAGATTTGGAGTCTGCAACTTTTACTGTGTGGGTTCTGTCAGTGAGCCATTTGGCAACCCATCTTGTGATCTAGGGATTTATACCTAGTTTAGTGAGTTTAGCTATAATTCCAGAATGGGGGATGGTGTTGAAAGCCTTGGCGAGGTCAAGATAGGCTGTGTGAACCACCTTACCCTCATCTGCGGCTTTGGTGACTGACTCAAAGAAGTCGATCAGGTTCAGGAGGCATGATCTGTCTTTCACAAACTTGAACTGGGTGGGGTCCAGAGTTTGGAGGTTACCAATGTTTTTGTTTATGAGTTCCATGATGATACGTTCCATTGCCTTGCAGACCAGGCTCATCAGGCTAATAGGTTGATAGTTCCTGGGATCAGTGGTGGCTCCCCCTTTGTGGAGTGGGATAACTGTTGCTGTGTGCCATTCAGTGGGCACAAAGCCTGATGCTAGGCTATTATTGAACATGGTGCTTATGTGGGGACCCAGTTCGTTCTGAAGTTTATGTAAAACGCAGCCTGGGATGTTGCCCATTCCCATGGATGCTGTGTTTTTGGCTTTAGAGAGTACGGCTTTTACCTGCGTAGTTGTGATTACAGGGACTCTGCATTCTTCCTGTATAGATATGGGCCCTTTAGGGAGTGAGGGGGGTAAAGTTAGCACTGAACCTATCTGCCAGGATGTTGGCAATATCAGTTGGTTCAGTAATGTTCATGGGTGTTGCCATCAAGATTCTTGACATAGCTATAGAATGCTTTGTGGTTGTCTTTAGAATCAGTGCCGATTCTGTTTTTGTAGCTAGCTTTGGAGGATCTTATAAGGGAACTCAGCTTCTTAGTGAGGCTGACCAGGGAGCTCCTCCACTCATGGGATTTGACACTCTTTTGCAACAATTTCTTCCTTCTGTTGTACAGTTTGTTTATGGCAGGGGAACACAAGATTGGCTTCCTTTTTTGGAGGATAGCGTCTTGGTTCTGTTTGGGATAGCACGATCCATGCACTCATGTAAGTGCTTATAGAGTGCATTTCTGTAGGATTCAGCAGTTGTAAATGTATTGTCCATCTGCATGGGTGTCCTGAAGTTCACCACGTCTGTCTTAAGCAGCATGAAGTTGGCTTTGGAGAAATTTTTTACCATGGTTTTCTTACTGGGGGGATGGGGGCGGGATGTGAATATCAAGGGTGATTAGCTTATGGTCGGATCGGACCAATGAGGACTTGACTTCAGGTGTGGAACACTGGTCACTCATGTTGGTAATGACTAGGTCTAGGATATTGTTTCCCCTAGTGGGGATGTGGATAAGTTGATCCAGGGCATTGGAGTTTATGAATTCCAGAAAGCGTTGAGCTAAGGAGTTGGTACACGAGTAGTTTTTCCAGTTAATGGTGGGGTAGTTGAAGTCACCCATTATTAGGGTGTTTGGCTGAACCATAATATTTCCCAGTACATCAAGAAAAGATGAGTGGGAATCCTGGGGCATGATGGGGGATCTGCAGCAAGCTACAATTTGGATTGCAGTTTTGCCCAGAGTTAGTTGCACTTGGATAACCTCGGATGCATTATGCTAAGCAACTAGCCTGGAGTTGTGGATATCCTTAATAAATATAGACACACCTCTGCCTTTGGTGTTTTGGTCCAGGTTACATGGCCGAAAAGTGTGGCATGGGTTATAGCCTGGTAGTGCAGAGGTGCTCTCTGGAGCCTTGAACCATGTCTCAGTCACTGCACAGATATTGATGTTCTCTATTTTAAGGAGTGCCTCGAGTGAGTGCATTTTGAGATTTACACTTCTAGCATTGAGTAGCATTACCCTCTGTTTTTGCTTACCTGTTCCTGTTATGGTGGTGAATTTGTCATTTGAACCTTGCCTAAAAAAGGCACTATAGGAGCGGCAAGAGCTTTAGCCAGTATCCGGAATCCCAGGGGCAACAGGTTCAGGCCATCTCTGGCAAAGCATCGTGGTCTGTCAGCCATGTCATCCCAAGCAGACAGATACTGGATCCCCTTAGAATGACACCAGAAGCTTAGCCAATTTTTGAAGTCAATCATTTTGTCCTTGTACTGCGGTATCATTCTGAGCGATGGCAAAATGCTACTCAGGGCTAGGGTCATACCTGCCTGGGCTACAAGATCGGAAAGCTCTTCCATGTCTCTTTTCATGTAGTTCAGGGAGGTACATCTCAGGTCCTTCACACCAACACGGACAATGTCAGAGTCATATTTATACTTGTTGTGGAGTGACCTGAGTGCATGGGTTATGTGGCGAATCCTGGCACTTGACAGGCAGCTGACAGTAACCTTCTCCTTGTTTAGCCTGGTGAGTGGGACATCAGTGCCTGACTATAGAGTGACATATGACTAGTGTGTTGGGTACGTTGTTTTGCCTTATTAGCTGTGGTTGAGTGGCACACTGAGTCTGTGGGCTATGTGTCATTTGGGTTGTGTTGGGGATTTGAGGTTGCTTGCATTTCTGCTTTGGAGGTCTCTGTTGCTTAGACAGATTATTACTGAGAGCCTCCGCAAATGTTTTTGTGTTACTATGTGTGGATTTTGGTGGTGTAGATTTAATGAGACTATGTGATGAGTGCAGTGTGGTGCAAATGTTTACCTTTTCCTCTTGACTGTCAAGTTCAGTCCTGGTTGGAGAGAATTTTACCTCCAGTTTGGCTAGATAAGTGCATCTCTCACAGGTTGTAGTGTTGGGTGGTAGGAGGAGAGGGTTGTCTGTGTACATGAGGCAATTTCTACATTGCCTCAAAATGCCCAGATTCATCAGATAGACAGGAGAGAACACTGTGAGCTGACCCTTGGACATGCTTGAATAAAAAACTATTTTCCTCTAGATAAGTGAGAAAAGCGAGTTCATCTTATCAGAAAAGAAGGGGCATCCTTTCTTATTCATAAGCCCTTGTGTCTCCATGGTATGCAGCTGAGTGTCCCTACTTCTATAGCCTCGTTCGTGAAAGTTATGTAAAAGGGTTTGTTTCTCATGTTCATAAGTTCCTGTATCTGTACAAAACCTTGATACATGAAGAAATTGTCCCTTTACTATTTGTGGAAAGATATGTCCTGGATGCATACTCGTCCTATGCAAGAGGTGATTTCTCCAGCAATCCTTGTGGTAAACTGTAGTATTAAAACACCCTGTTTCATCTCTAGTGATTCTGACATCAAGGAAACTTATTTCTGTTCTTGACATATGAACATCAAACTCCAAAAAGGTGATAGTCATCTCCAAATACTTTACAAAATGAAGAAGGTTGGTCTCATCTCCTCTCCATATAAGGAATATATCTTAAACAAAATGACCATAGTATACATTGTCATTCACTAATGGAATGATCTCATTCAATATACACCTCATTTACCACTGTGCCAAGACAATGTTAGAATGGTTTACTATTGAAAGTTCGAATCAGCTTCGGTCGACCTATAACAAAGGTCAACTCGAAATGCTGAATCCGAAATTTCAAAAGTAAACGTAAGCGAAACTGAATACATTTACCACCATGGTTCGATGTATTCAACATAGCAGGATGTGACATCACTCACTTCCTGCTATGCACATTAACGAACCATTGAACTCGAAAGTCAATGGTATATTACTTCTAGTACCCCCCATGTGGGGGACTCTGCCCCCCACCACCCTGTACATTAAATATATCAACTCCAAGATCGTACCATAGTAAGGAAATGGGCTAAATCCCTGTTCCTCACTGAAGTGTGACCTCCCTGCACAATGTCAAACTAAAATGATCGACCTATACTACCCGTTCGCTGTAGTGTAACTCAATCGATTTTTGTTTGACATTCTGCCTACCTGGGAAACTGCCTTTCAACCATGTGCCAGTCGACCAAGGCACTTTCAACTTTCCTATAGTAAACCTGTTAGAATAATTATTTGAAATCTTTTTTCCACTAACAAAGGTATTTGAAAAACTAGTATGCAATCTGAATGTGATCACTGAAAGAAGTGTAAATTATATTTTTCAACCGTCTCTGATTTTCAAGGATATCTCTAATTTTGGCTCAAATGTTGCTCTCTCCCTCATAGTTCCTCCTAAAACTGACAATTTGGGGAAAAAGGTGGTAGACTGCACTAAATCAATAATGACAATCACTAGAGTTAAAAACTAGTTGTTCTTCAGAAAATGCATGCTAATTCACAAGGTACTAAGAAAATCATGGTATGTTGCCCAACTTATATGTAAGGGCATGGCATCAAAGTCCAAGGAAGTCATAGTGATGCTTTATTATGCCCTTATCAGAGCCATCATTGAGTATAATGCCAACTTCAACATGTACCTGATCAAATATATGCAACAGCTGCAATGCCTACAAACATTCCTCACCAGAAGAATCCAGTGTATAAACACATTGTCCTATATATGGATCACCTTAAAGCCCTGTCTCTATCCTCTGTCTCCTGCAGGTTACTGAGATGTGATTTTTGCCTGGCATACAAGGCATTCTCAGATCTTTTGCACATCTGCAAAGTGAAGAACATCAGAACCGCTAGACATATGGATTTAAATTTGCTTGTGACATAAATAAGACATGTTGGTGAGACAGATATTTGTCTCTGAGGATTCCATGCTCTGGAGCAGACTTCCCATCCATGTGAAGCAGAGTCCATTTCTAACCCTGTTAAAGTATAACCTTGACTAATGGATGGGAAGTCCAAAATTTACCATGGGTCTGGCCCCCTTGTCTATGACAGATGGAAGCAGACAATAATGCCATAACTACCATACCCCTCCTAATAAATGCCCACGATACATAGGAACGCAATTAGATTGAAATGCATGAATAGGGTTATAAAAGCTCTGGTGGGCATTAGCTTATTATATAATTATGAACTTAAAGTGCAGCACTTGACTCCATACTGTCACTAGTAAGGAATGTCTTAATTGCTAAAATTAAATATGCTCTGCCTTGTACTACATTACATTGTGCCACAAACACTCAGCTATTTCAAACTGCATTAAAAACGTTGTGATATTTCCCATCCAAGAAACATCACAAGTCATCAGTCTGATCATTTAGAAAAAAATTCAAGTATGTACCTATTAGCAGTATGCAGAGCTTTTTAAAATGATAAAACTACACCATTGTCAATAGTTGAAATCAAATCTGTGAAAGGGATAATACTAAACAGACCTCAGTTTGGTTTAGCAATAGACACATCAGCCTTTTTCAAAAACTGGACCTGCTTCAGGGAAAGAAACACCACAAGACATTGGAATAAACAAACACAAGTTTTAAAACAAAGTTGAAGGAAACCTGCATGAAAAATAAACATGTTCTCTTCAAAGATAACAGCTGAGCTGTACAAATCTGGTTCCACTGTCATAATCAGTTTTAAATCTTGAAGTCTTTACCTGCTGAGCCTCTAAACATGATATTAACTTGACTTCAGATATGGTTAAGTATCTGTACATTTGCTAATATAATACAATGGGGTAGTCATAGATGGTTAATTCATAATGTAGGGTTATGACTGTGACTTGTTTTTTAATCAGGTCTTATCTGTACTGTAGTATCGGGCAAGTAATGCTGTTATTGTACTGTAGGGGCGCTCTGGGGAATTAGCAACAGGTAGTGTTGGTTCTGTATTCTCTGGTAACTGGTTGTTTCCGGTGGATGTATGGCGATGGCGAAGTTGTGAACATGTAGCATGGTGCGCACCTCAAGGCTCTTAATAAAGAAAGGCCTTACAACTCCAGAACCGTGTGGTCTCCTTTATTTACCAGGATATAACATATTGGCGACGAAGATGGGATGCCTCCGAGTCCGCTGCGAGTTAAAACGGCGGGGTGCAGTTGATGTCGGACGACGAAGAGACTGGGCCTGCCGGGGTTATGTCTGGTTCCATGTTGGGGTCGCTGGTTGCATACGACTGTCAGACCCAGACCTGGGAGGAGTACTGTGAAGTGTTGGAACATTTTTTTGAAGCAAACCAGATAATGGATGCGGGCCGGAAGCGAGCCATATTGCTGAGCTCGGTGGGCAGCAAGACGTAAAGTCTGATGAGGAACTTATTGAGTCCTGATAAACCGGGGGATAAATCGTTCACGGAGTTGATGAGCTTACTTCAGTCACATTATAACCCGAAGCCGAGTGCAATAGTCCAAAGGTTCAAGTTAAATTCAAGGACTAGAATGGCTAATGAAACGGTAACGGAGTATGTCGCAGTGCTGAGGGAACTGGTGCAACACTGTAATTATGGGGACAGACTGACAGAAATGCTACGAGATAGGCTCGTATGTGGCATTGCAGATGACCGCATACAACGCAGATTGTTAGCGGAGCCTGAGTTGTCGTTTGAAAAGGCCTTGAAGTTGGCACAGGCCATAGAGACAGCGAATAAAGACATTCGTGATTTACAACCGAGAACCATCGAAGGGGTGGGGAGCAGGGGTGCTACCCCACTGCCAGTGCATAAAGTGGTCAGGGAGCCTAAGTCACCAGGGAAGTCTGGTCAGTATGCCTGTTACAGGTGTGGCGGAGAACACCTGTCAAGGAACTGTCGGTTCTTAAATGAAAAATGTCATGCTTGCGGAAAAAAGGGCCATGTGAAGAAAATGTGCCGATCAATGCCCTCTAGGGACCAGCCGAGAAAGGGGGAGGAAAAGAGCAGTATGATGGACAGAAAGGGGAACCGAAAAATAAAACGGCAGTATGCACATCACATGCATGAAGGTACAAATAAAAACACCAGGGAAGATGAGGAAGTGTTTACTATGTTTAACTTGGAAGAGGCCAGGTGGGAAAGAGTTGATCCCATCACAACCCAGTTGGACTTAAATGGTAAAATGGTGCAGTTTGAAGTGGATACCGGATGTAGTGTGACGGTTCTGTCCAAGGCTGAGTATGGAAAGTTATGGCTAAAAGAAGCTCAGAAGCTGCAGGACTGTTCAGTGACTTTGAAAACATATACCGGTGAAACAGTTCCCACACTGGGGATGGCCAAAGTAACTGTAAAACATAAAGATAAAGTCAAACAGTTGCCAGTCATGGTGGTAGCAGGTAAGGGACCAAACCTGTTAGGCCGGGCGTGGCTAAAGGAGCTGGAAATGGGTTGTCTACGGCTTCATAAAGTAGAACAGCAGGGGCTGGCCTTGCAAGATGTGCTGGAGAACAATGAAGAAGTGTTCAAAGAGGAATTGGGGACCTGGAGGGGTCCACCAGCAAAGATACACGTTAAAGAAAATGCAACGCCAAGATTTTACAAACATCGACCCGTACCATACGCCATGAAGAAGAAAGTGGAGACTGAGTTGGAGCGACTCACCAAGCAAGGTATACTTGAACCAGTGAAGTTTTCGGAATGGGCAGCACCAATTGTTCCAGTATTAAAGCCAGATAATACTGTACGCATATGTGGTGACTATAAGCTAACAGTGAACCAAGTTTCGAAACTGGAGCAGTATCCATTACCCAAGGTGGAGGATGTGTTTGAAAAGCTGTCGGGAGGTGAAAAGTTTAGTAAACTGGACCTCAGTCAGGCATATCAACAAGTAGTTCTGGAAGAAGGGTCGAAGGCATATGTCACCCTTAACACACACAAAGGGCTGTTCCAAGTCAATCGTTTACCCTTTGGGGTTTCCTCTAGTCCAGCTATTTTCCAGAGAATAATGGAGGGACTGGTGGCAGGAATTCCGAAGGTGGCTGTGTATCTGGACGACATCCTGTTGATGGGGAGGAACAATGGCGAGCATCTGGAGACTCTGAACGAGGTGCTAAGTCGACTGCGAGAGGCTGGTTTACGGGTGAAGAGGAGTAAATGTGCTTTCATGGTAAAGGAAGCAGAGTTCCTGGGTTACAAGGTGGATGCCTCGGGCCTACACCCCCTGCCAGACAAGGTAAAAGCCATCCAAGAGCCACCTGCACCCACAAATGTTACAGAGCTGAAGGCTTATTTAGGCTTACTTAACTATTATAACAGGTTCCTACCAAATCTGTCAACGCTGTTAGCTCCTCTACATAAACTGTTAAGGAAGGAGACCCTGCGGATGTGGCAGAAGGAACAAGACAAAGCGTTTGAGCAGTCCAAGGAACTAATGCAGTCTTCAGAGGTTTTGGTGCACTACGATAGTTACAAGGACTTAATTTTGTCATGTGATGCCTCACCATATGGGTTAGGGGCCGTGTTGGCACACCGGATGCCAGATGGACAAGAAAGACCTATTGGGTTCATGTCACGCACCTTAACACCAGCGGAGTCAAACTATTCCCAGCTCGACAAAGAGGGGTTGGCTGTAATGTTTGGAACTAAGAGGTTCCACAAATACCTCTATGGCAGGAAGTTTACTGTGTGCACCGATCATAAGCCTTTGTTGTCACTGTTCAACGAGATGAAGGCCGTGCCTCAGATGGTTTCGACCCGAATTCAGAGATGGGCTGTAACATTGAGAGCTTATGAATATGAGATTGTTTATAAGCCTGGGAAACACCATAGCAATGTGGACGCGCTGAGCCGTCTGCCGCTACCGGGGCCTCCCCAGCGAGAGGAAAGGGAGGACCGAGTGTTGATGATGGAGGACATCACATTGGTGTCAGCGAAAGAATTGAGCGAATAGACACGCAAAGACCCGGTGTTGGCTCGAGTGTTTCAATGGGTCCAGCAAGGCTGGACAACACAACAACCTGATCCAGTTTTCAGGCCTTATGAGGTGAGGAAAACAGAGCTGAGTGTGCAATATGGATGCGTGTTGTGGGGGGCACGAGTGATAATTCCGCCTCCAGGAAGACGTGCAATTTTACAACAGCTGCATCAAGGTCACGTGGGCATCACCCGAATGAAGGCCTTAGCACGAAGTTATTTCTGGTGGCCAAAGTTGGACCACGACATTGAAGTCGCTGTGAAAGAGTGTAAAACCTGTCAGCAGCATCGCAACTTACCTGTGGTGGCACCACTACACCCATGGGAGTGGCCGAGTAGACCTTGGCAGAGACTTCATATAGACTATGCAGGACCTTATATGGGGGCAATGTTTTTGATAATAATGGATGCTCATTCTAAATGGATGGATGCCTACCCAGTCAAAACGCCCACTTCCACCACTACCATTGACTGCCTGAGAAAGAGTTTCAGTAGTCAAGGATTACCTGAGACTATTGCATCAGATAATGCGTCATGTTTCATGAGTGAAGAGTTCAAGGGGTTCCTGGAAAAAAATGGCATTGTACATGTCACATCAGCACCCTACCATGCGGCTTCAAATGGCTGTGCTGAAAGGGCTGTCCAGACCTTTAAAGCGATGATGAAAAAGGCCGGAGACGGAAGTATGGCAGCCAAAGTATCAAGGGTGTTATTCAACTACCGCATTACACCCCAGTCTACCACGGGATTGTCCCCTGCCGAGATGTTGCAAGGACGGAGATTAAGATCCACGTTGGATCTGGTGCATCCCAACATCCGAGCTAAGGTAGAGAGGATCCAGTGGAGGCAAAAAGAACATCATGATCGACGACGGAGAGAGAGAAGTTTCCTGGAGGGAGATGCAGTGATGACGCGAAATTTCAGTTATGGACCTAAATGGATTCCAGGGTTTATTGTCAAGAGCACGGGTCCCCTGTCGTACCAGGTGAGGTTGAATGGAGGTTTAGTAGTGAGGAGACATGTGGACCAGATTCTGCGGAGTGCGCAGGCGAAGGACTCCATGGAACTGCAAGCCCCGGAAATGCCGTTAGTTTCGGGAGAAGGGCTCGCAGCGGCAGGAGGATCTCCGATCTTGGGGGCCGAGGGAGACCGCCGGGACTCGGAAGGAGAGGTTCCCAAGGATCCAACTGTTCCAAGGATGGACACACCGGTACCAGAGGTGGTAACTGTGACACCGGAGTCACCCAGGGTGGTACCATTGCGCCGTTCTAAGCGGGCACTGGTTAAACCTAGTTACTTGAAGGACTATCAATGTTACAATTGCATGTCTAGTTTAAAAGAGCAACCTAACTCGATTGTAGGGTAACTGTTTAATACTAACCGGGTATTTAGAAATTAAGTGACTAGATGGATTGTTTTTGGCTTGCTCCCTTGTTTTTCTTATGTAAGAAAGCGTATTCAGTGCTTAAAAGGGGAGGAATGTAGTATCGGGCAAGTAATGCTGTTATTGTACTGTAGGGGCGCTCTGGGGAATTAGCAACAGGTAGTGTTGGTTCTGTATTCTCTGGTAACTGGTTGTTTCCGGTGGATGTATGGCGATGGCGAAGTTGTGAACATGTAGCATGGTGCGCACCTCAAGGCTCTTAATAAAGAAAGGCCTTACAACTCCAGAACCGTGTGGTCTCCTTTATTTACCAGGATATAACAGTACATAATGGGGAATCACAAGTATCCAGATTTAATGTTTACTGCCAAATGTTTTATTTCCACTATATTAATGTAGCACCATTGCTGCAGCTGGTACAGGAGTAAAAACACTGGCACATGGTAACTAACCCTATGTGATAGCATTAGCTGAAATTTTGAAACCATTTTAAATCCTCACTCTTCTACATTTGATAGCAAGTTTTGTTCAGATATCCTTCTAATGTGAATAAGATTTCCTTAGTTCCATGTGACTGTAATAACTTCATAGTCAACTAATGTCTCCAACATTTGTATTCTTCTTAATATAATTTGGATTTTCTTTTGGGTCCCTGAATTGTGTATGTTTGTACGCAGTCCTGAAAAAAATACCTATTTTTGGTGACTGTACTCCTATCCAGAGCCTGGGTGATGGCTGAAAAGAGTATTTTGACCAGCACACCACCTAAAAAAATAAATAGAAAATAAAGAAATACACTAAGTAAGCTATGGTTGTCTTGGTACAGTTTATTAAAAGATGTTGAGAAAAGTAATGAATTGGAGGGCCAGTACAAACTGTGCAGTATGTTTTATTTTTGTTGTTAATTTACTAGCAAGGGAAGGAAAATACTCCATTATGTCTAATGTGTATACAAAGTACCAACTAAAAAGAATAAAGCAGAAAAGTATAGCCTATACTGAACCAGAAAAAATATGCTCAACCTAAGGTACCCTGGAGGTATTTTTGATTCATTAAACACTTTCATCTTGAGCTAAGCCTTCATTAGAACATATAACCACAAGAAACTCACTTCATTTAAATACATTGAATACATCACATGAAAACTTGCACCAGTATTAAACTGAAACCACCACCTTTAACAAAATAAAAAACCCTTAGATTAAATGTAAAAGGAAATATTAAAAACATGTATACACATATGATAATTTAATCTATTTTATAGACTCTTACATTTTAAAATATAGTCATTTAAGTTAGGGGGTTCATCAGCATGGGGCCTCAATTGCCAATATAACTCTCTACCAAAGTTATCATGTGATGTATTCAATGACTTAGCTCAAGACAAAAGCACTTTATAAATTAAAAATACCTGCTAGTGTACTTTGGGATGAGTGTGTTTTTTTGGTTTCCATGTAAAGGACGTAGCCCTGCTAAAGGACAAGCATAAAAAAATATTCATTGCACCGCTGCCACTTGGCATTTGACAGAACAGATCAGTGGTGTTATGGTTGGGGTTCAAAGGTAATAAAGTGATAGATGCAGTTAGTTGTAGTTTGTATTATGACTTTATTTATTTATTTATTTATTTATTTCTGATTCATGGTGGCAATTAGGTAAAGAGCATACATTAAACTGGGATGTACTTTGCTTTATTATTTGCATTTCTGTTTTTTGCAGATAAATACTGAGAGATTGCCTTGGCTGAGAACAGTAAGTTTCTTTTCTTATTATTTTTTTTTTAATATCATTATTATTAATTTATTTATTAGAGCTGCAGTAGTGGTGCTGCGGTAGCGTTGTCGCCTCACAGTACAACGTTGTCCTGTTTGATTCTTAGCTAGAGCGTCTTCTTTGTGGAGACATGCGTGAATGGGCATACCTTCATTGAAGGTTGTGCATCAGAGCTGGCAACTCAGCATGTAAAAATCTACTGCCAATCATTAGCGGACCGGAGTTCCACTGCGGCGACCACTAACCAGGAAAAGCCGAAAGACACAACAACACTAATTTATTTATTAGGTTCGCTGAATGTGGCATTGAAATTTAAATTGCTTTTAACCAGTCTGATTCCTAAGTAGCAAAAGTAGTCAGTCATATCTAGAGCTTTGTTTTCCTTAGTTACTGTTTGCCAACATAGAAATAAACATTAATTCTGAGAGTAGTGGCAAAAATCATGGCTTTGGTATTGGGTATGTCAGGTATAAAACAACTTCTTTACTGCCAGGAGGATAGGGTAGATAGATCAAACTCATGCATTTGTTTTGTTGTGTGTTGGTCCCAGCTAGATCTATTATATCTGAGATTGGAAAAAAGCTGATTAACAAAATGTGAGAATAAAACAAAGGCTAAGAATGGATCATTGAGGTATACCTTATAAGAGAGAAGTGCAATCTAAGAAAGAGGAATTAAGCTTGACTCTTAAAACTCTTATACTGAGGACATTTTTAAAACCCATTGCTGCTGTTATATTAAGGCCTGAACTGATGAGATCTCTGAAGAGATGTGTGCAGTCTACTGAGTCAAAATCTTTGACTAAACCAATAAGAATTGTGCCCTTGTGGTTTCCCTTCCAGATATTCAGAAGCATAATTGGAAAGTGTTCCAGATAGCATCTACTTGAGCAGAAACCATGTGAGTATGTGAATAGAACATTTTATTTTTTTCAAGTAATTGGAGAGATTAAGCTATAATAATTTGTCAATGAAAGATATTAAGGCATTTTTCCTAAAGTGTACATTGTAAATGTGCTTTAGAGATTGGGTAAGGCAGTCTTTGAAAAGCTGTAATAATAAAAAAAACAAAAAAAAAACAAAGCAAAACAAGCAAGTTGTCTGGGAGTGCATCAAAAGTTTATGTTTTCAAGTTCTTCTATGCTTCTGGTTTTAATCTGCTATAAGAAACATAGGAAGAATATAGCGATTACTATTCAATAGGATTATTGAATTGTGGGAGACATGGATCTAAATTTTAAAAAAGTCTTCTGGATGTAAGCAGCCAGAGGAAGCATTATTATGCATAGGTATATCAAGAATCTTTTTAATTATGTCCCATTAGGGTATTAACGTGGCATCAAAAGCTTTTGGCTTACCAAAAAATGAAATGAACTCATTTCTGCAGAAGTTACCCTTCTTGTGTATTTTGGCTAAATTTCAGCAACAGATGAATTTAATTACATCATTAGAGTTTTTTTCCAAACATCTTTATTGAATTATCACTGGTGGCATAGGCAAATTAAATTCATATAAAAGTAATCAAACAGTATTAACATAAACATTACATATCATATAACATAAGCAATATTACATAAAGTATTCAATTCCTGCCTTTTTTTAAACAAGAAATATCATTATTAAACCATCACTTACTACATAGGCAGTCATACATTTATATGAATAACAACAAACCACACCAACACAATCCTAGTTACAAGCATTTCACACCACAAACCATCCCAACATACTCCCAGTTGCAAACATTAGACATCACTTATAATCTATTCAATCTTTCTCATCCAAACATTACATAACTCATTTATGTCCTGCCACATTTTAAACCTCATTCCTCCCTTGTATGTATTATTCCCACAATTCCCATTTTTCCTTTGTAGTTTGCTCTTACCCTTTTCAAAAGATCTGAATTCCAGTTGTTTTTATATCTGTTACTATATTCACTACTTCCAGATAGTTGGTTTATATTATGATTTCCATTTTCTATTAATTGCATTTTTGGCAGCCACCATTATTAGATACAGCAAAGCCTTATACCATGTCTAAGCAAGGGTCTATAGTACATGGTCGAATGCTTAGGTGAGCGGACACCTAAACATCGACCACATAACATCAAAGGCAAAAAACAGCGAATGGCCAAATTAAGGCAAGGAAAGATTTCCCTTGGCCATTCACTGTGTTCTGCAGTTTTCTCCACTGTACAGTGATCTCGGAGTTGGTATATTTAGTTGGGGGGGGGGGTGTGGGGGGTGAAGCCCCCCAATTAGCTTGGCTGTAAACTTTTTTTTTTTTTTTTTTGGTGGCCGACAGTTCCATTTCCCGGCGGCGTTCACTGTTGTGGGGTTCAGTATTATGTGGTCGATGTTTAGGTGTTCGCTCACCTAAGCATTCGATCACATAATATAGACCCTCTAGATAATTTCAATTATTCTGTATCATATCTCAGAAAAATAATCTCCCTCTTCAGACCAATCTGCTGACCCAGCATCTCCGACAGTGCATCCAGCAGTGGAATCTTTAAAGTCCATCAACTCACCACACTCCCAGAAAATATGTTCCCAATTACGTCTTTCTTCCCCTTCACAGCTCCAACATTTGCTGTCTGCCTGAGGAAAAATTCTCTGAAGTCTTCTTGGAGTAGAAAAATATCTATGTAAACATTTCCAAGCAAAAATCCTAAGTCTTCTAGATTTTGTTGCATATTTGGGAGACATACATATATCTTTCCATTGTTTCTTTGTGAACTGCTTATCCAGTCTCTCCTCCCAATTCTTTCCAACCTCCTCTGGTTCTTAGTTATCATGCAGCATTTTATATGCTCTGTTAATTATTCCTTGTTTAATGGCAGCTTCTGTTCTAGATTCTATTAAAAACTCTGCCAATGCTGGTATTTTGTTTAGAAAAGTAATTAGAGTTTTGAGCAATTTTCTATGAGACCCAGGCCTTGGCTCTTCAGGTTTCAGAAGGCACTTAAATTCATGGTGGAATGAAACCTTGTTTTTGTGTTTGAGAAGTCTGGACATTAGAGGGAAGCAGTTAATAAGTGCAGTGTCAGTCACTGAGCTTGCAGCTTCCTCAGTGTTTTATTATGTTTGGATTGAGTTCCAGCTTCTATTGCTAAGGAGCTACCTCTTTTTAAAAATATCTGAAATGGACTTGGCCCAGAACATGATTAGACAAGCCAATTGTTGTAGTTTTTAGGTTAAAAAACGAAAAAGTAAACTTCCACAAAAGGTAGTACAGTGCGGTACCAATAAAGGCTGTCTTTTCCATTCCATTTAGTAAATGCAAATTCCTTAAGCTTTACATATACTTATTTCGGCTTCTGTATGTATTGCATGCACTGTCTGCTTCCGAAAGCATTCCATGTTTTGATTTCAGCTAATATAAGCATTCCATTTAGTGACTTTGAGATCTGTAAGCATACCATGTAGTTGCTTCAAAGTCCATAAGTACTCCATGTAGTAATATAAGATGCTGTAAGCATTCCATGTAGCAACTTCAAATGGTATAGGCATTTCATTTAAAGAGATGGAATTAGAAAAGTCATTTGGTAAATTTAGTAAATATGAAATATAAAATTAGTAAATACTAGAGGTTATGTAACTTACATGCAATGCTGACTTTCTTTTATGAAAGAACATACTTAAAACCTAAGGGTGGTGTCTACAGTCATTACATGAACCCGTTAAGGTTATCTGTGTTGTCTATGAATGAGTGCAGCAAATCCATGATTCATATTTACCACTTATGCTAATGCCTGACGGCCACAAATAAGCCTAAGCAAACAAAGTGATAGTAAGATGTAAATGAGGAAAGATGTAAACTGATGCTTACTAATGAAGCATTCTCTTACCTGTTTGTGAGTCATAGTGAAATGTTCTAGTTTCCTGTGCCATCCGCGAATATGCCAATCCTATCTAATTTGCGATATACAAAAACGCTGTTGCTTGCTACTAGCCTTGATATTTCCCATTGTGAGCCACCTTTCTTAGCTGACCCAAAACGGATTGTGCCAAGCGGCACTAGCTGGCCAAGAAGGCAGAGCTATAGGCAGAGCGAAACTTACTATAATTTTGATACTCAGGAGATACTTGAAAGGTTTAGAGCAGACAGAGATTTTACAGGGATCTTAGTAAGTATGTATGACCCCATAGGGGAAGTGGAGGAATGCAGTGACTTCCTGTTCCCCTTAGATACTAAGGTATATAGCTCTCAGTATACTTGCCATAGGAACTTTCCAGAGACAGAGCAGGGACATGTTGGGTATCGAACAGGCTTCTTTCTCAGGGAAACTGCAGCAGCTCTTGGAATTACCCTTGGTACATGTATATCACTACATCTGTTTCCCAGTATAACCTGTTATCCGAGCCAGAACTATACATGCCTTTTATGGAGTGGCACATTTCGCTGAGGCATTTGGGGCAATATATTATACCCATGTTGCAATTTAGGCCCCTCCTGCTCCACAGGGTGAGCATTACCTTAATAGGGTCATAGGTTCATAGAAGGTTACTAGGCTAATGGCCTTAGAGCCCTTACAACCCTAGCCATATTTATCCTGATTTGCTCTGTCAGTGGTTAGGTGAGGAAAGTTTGCAGAGGTAAGGGTCTATGGTAGTTAATTTTGACTTCCTCTGTCCAGGGCGGTCATGGGAGCCATCCCAGAAGTAAATTTGCAATCATCTATTCATGGCTGCTTTTAAAGAGGGTCAGGGAGATGCTCTGTTTCATTTGAATTAGAAGCTTGTTCCAGAGAAATGGCAGTCAATGGGAGATGTATGTATCTCTCCAACATGACCTGTTCATGTCAGAGGTTAGGTTACGATCCCTGGAGCAAGTGACCATCATGCAGTTTGATTTACAAATGTGTAGCATTTCCATCAGGGCTATGTCAGAGACTGCCCTGTATGCCAGGCACAGGTCACCTCTTAGCAACCTGTAGGAGGTAGAATACAGTGACAGGGATTTCAGTCTTTCCGTGTAAGACTTGTTTTGTGTATCCTGTAATTTCTTGGTGAGAAACCTCTGTGGTCTCCCCAATTGTTGCAGGTGTCTGGTAAGGTACATGACAAGGGGAGCATTATACTCAGTTATTGGTCTGATGAGGGCTGAGTATTCTGGAATTATAACATCCTTAAAGATACATGCGATGCCTTTACTTGTAAGAAGTGCCAAATTGAAGGTTTCCTTACAACTTTGGATATCAAAGTTCAGGTTGCCATCAATCTGAGCATCCAGATCACATACCACTGGGTCTACATTTAAGTGGGTGATGTCTATAATGTAATTAACAGGTATGTCAGATTTCCTGAAGGGAATAATAATGCATTTTTTGCATTTAGCTTTAATCCATGGCTTTGGCACCAATCATTTGTCTGCGTTAACCTGGTCTGCAGTATATTAACATTGTTGGAGAACTC
Source organism: Protopterus annectens (assembly GCF_019279795.1). Classification (NCBI taxonomy): domain Eukaryota; kingdom Metazoa; phylum Chordata; order Ceratodontiformes; family Protopteridae; genus Protopterus; species Protopterus annectens. Next base: position 1,360,611,328 of record NC_056735.1, read on the forward strand.
TGTAATTGCTCCAAATTTGCAAACATCAGTGGCAATTTTCAGTTAACTTGGTCAGCCACAGACCATCCAAGTTCTCCTGGACTTCTGAGAAATAAATTCTGAACAGTAATGGACCCAGCACAGAACCTTGTAGTACGCCTCTGGTGACTGGTATTTTGCTAGAGGTGAAGTCACCCACTTTGACAGCATGTGTCCTGTCAGTGAGCTAGTTGGCTACCAATCTGGTAATGTAGGGGTACATTTCCAGTTGGGAGAGTTTTTATAATACCTGAGTGGAGAATTGTGCCAAATGCCTTGACTAGGGCAAGATAAGCAGTATGCACTCTCTTTCACTCATCCAGGGCATTGGTGACTTTCTTGAAGAAGTCAACCATGTTTAACAGGCATCTTCTACTTTTAAAGAATCAAAACTGAGTTGGGTCTAGAGTTTGGAGAATACCTATGTCCTTGTTAATAAGGTCCATAATGATTCTTTCCATGGGCATGCAGACAAGGCACTCAACATATGGGCCTATAATTCCCAGGGTCAGTTGATGGCCCCCCTTTGTGCAGAGGGATTACTGTTGCTGTCCTGCATTCTACCGGAACAGAGCAAGTTTGCAGACTGTGGTTAAACATGTATCCAAGTGAGTCTGCTAGGTCATATTCTATGTTGTTTAAAAGGCAACCTGGGATGTTGTCTGGTCCCATTGATGCCATGTTGTTGGCCTTGGAGAATGCAGAGATGACTTGCTCTCTTGAGATAATACACTGCAGAATGGTTGCAGGTATACTTAGGGGGATGACTGGAAGGGATGGGGGTGAAGTTTGCTCCAAATCTGTCAGCTAGCAGGTTGGGTATTAGCTCCTGCTGAGTATGGGTGGTGCCATCCACAACCAGTTCAGTGTATAGCTGGGTATTCCATTTTAGATTTTGGATGCAGTTAAAAATGCCTTGTGATTATGCTTAGCAAGAGAGGGTATTTTTGCTTCATAATTAACTTTGAAGGACTTGACAAGATTTCTAATTTGTTTGTTTAAGCTAGAGAATGATTTCTTCCCCTGCTGAGCCAGTTCTCTCTTGTTCTTGGACATTAGTTTCTTTTTCTTGTTATATAGCCTTTTTATACTAGGGCTCTACCAGAGTGGCTTGTTTTTTCAGCAAGACCTGGTTTTAATCTGGTCAGGTACAGCCAATTCTATACAACTGCTTAAGTGGTTATACAGGGCATTGGTGTACTTCTCTGCATAGGAGGCTATGTAATTTGCATTTGAAGGGGCTTTAAAACTTCTTATACCATTACTTAGTAGGAGGTAGTTTGTATTTGAAAAGTTCTTAAGCATTTTTGTGCTTGATGGGGTATCTGGTCATATAATTACATTGAACAAGAGTGATTTATGGTCTGATCTTACCAGGGAAGAAATCATACAGGGGAGGGTGCATTGCTTTCCAACATTAGTGAATAATATCTCCAGGATATTTGAGTCTCTTCTGGGTGTGCTGACTAGCTGTTCCAGAGCATATGCATCGACAAACTCCAAGAACCTCTAAGCAAGCATTTTTGTGGCCATTTATGTTTCCCAGTCGATGGTAGGATCATTAAAATCAGCCATGAGCAGTAAGATGATGGGCTATATGGCAAGTGACTCCAGTAAGTCCAGGTATGCTGCTTGCTTTTCCTGTTTCATAGTGCAGGAGCTATAGCTAGCTATGATGTGGTAGGGGGCTTTGCCTATAGTTAATTGGACATGGAGTAGCTCAAGGGTCATGTTGTTTCACCAGTCTCAAAGTGTACTTATTCTTAATGTAGATGGATACACCTCCTGCTTTGGATACACCTCCTGCATTGGTTCTTTCATGCTCAGTTTGTGATCTGAACTTATGGAAGGCATTGTATTCCAGCGTGGCCAGGGTGCTTTCTGTGCCTTTGAACTGTGTCTCAGTGACTGCACAGATATCAGCAGCTTCCAAAGTAAGGAGTGCTTCCATGGAGTACAGTTTGTTTTTATACTCCTAGCATTAAACAGCAGTGCCTTGAGTTTATCTAAAAAGATTTTGTTATGCTTGGAGGTTGGTTATTTTGACACTGTAGAAAAAAGGCACAATAGGGGTGGCTAATGCCTTTGATAGTATCCAAAAGCCTAGTGGTGACAGGTGCAGACCATCTCTGGCAAAGCAGAGTGTCCTGTCAACCATGTCTTCCCAAACTGACAGACACTGGATCCCCTTGGACTGACACTAGAAGCTAAACCAGTTGTTAAAGTCAATCAAATTTTGTTTTTTTGTGGCATCTTCCTTAGAGATGGTAGAATGCTGCTTATGGTTAGGCTTATACCTTCCTGTGACACATAATCTGAAAGCTCAGTCATGTCTCTCTTCATATAGTCAAGTGAGGTACATCTGAAGTCATTCATCCCACATAGACTATGACGGAGTCATTCTGGTAAACCACTAAAGAAAAAAACGTGAAGTAAGAACAAATAAATGATTGCAAATACCAAAATATATAGTTGTTTAGCACTTTCATTCGATTTAATTGCACAAACTTCTTCAGAACTGGTACTTGTGGTTGTGTGACTTAAGTTCATAGGTAGGTACTGGGCTATCTGCCTGAAGGCATATATTAGCCCAGCCACATTGTGCAGTATTCACCGCCCCTTTGGTTAGTTCCCTAGGCCCTTGATCTAGCAGCTAGTACCCTTGGCCCCTATCTAGTAGAGCTGCTGGTATGATCCCTGGTGTGAACTTTCTGTTCCCCATCCACTCATCAAGGTTCCTCTTGAAGAGTGATAGTGAGGGACTCTGTCTTATGTAGATCGGAAACTTGTTCCATAGCAAGGGAAGTCTTTGAGAAGGGAATCGATCACTCCAGCATGTTCTATTCATTGCTGTGCTGAGGTTTATATCCCTAGAGCATGTAGCTCGAGTAGATTTTGCTTTGCTAAGATGGAGCATGTTCAACAGTTCTGGGTTGGATATGGCTCTGTATGTTAGACAGAGATCGCCTCTGAGAAGGCGGTATGCAACAGAAAAAAGCCTTAGTTTTTTCAATCGTGCTGCATAGGGCAACTGTTTGAGGCCAGTAATCCTCTTAGTGAGGTACCTCTGTGGTCTCTCCAGCTGCTGGAGATGCCTAGCCAGGTACATTCCAATTGGTGCATTGTACTCAGTAATGGGTCTGATGAGGGAAGAGTAGATGGGCACCACTACATCCTTAGATCTTGATGCGAACCCTTTCATGATCAGATGGGTCACATAGAAGGAATTTCTAACCACCTTGGCAACATGGTTATCAAAGGAAAGCTGACTATCTACTTGGGTCCCTAGATCCCTTATCACTTCTTCAGATTTCAGGGCGTTACCTCCTATGTGGTAGTTCGTGGGTACTCTGTTTTTTCCAAATTGGATTACTATGCATTTTTTTGCATTTAGCTTGAGACCATGGCTTTGACACCAAGCATCAGTCTCATTAAGGTCCTTCTGGAGGATATCCATGTCAGCCGGAGACTCTCTTATAGCACCCAGTTTGCAGTCATCTGCAAACTTGGTCAGCCACAGCCATTCAGTGCTTGCCTGTACTCTGAGAAGTATATGCCAAACAGGAGGGGCCCCAGGACAGAGTCCTGAGGCACACCACTCATTACTGGTCTGGATTCGGACATAGATCCTGCTACTCTTTCTTTGTGGGATCTGTCTGAGAGCCAGTTTGCGATCCATCTTGTGACATAAGGGTTTATGCCGAGGTTGGTGAGTTTATCAATAATACCCGAATGGGGAATGGTGTCAAATGCTTTAGCAAGGTCAAGGTAAGCTGTGTGCACCTCCTTTCCCTTATCTATAGCCTGAGTAACTGTCTCAAAGAAGTCCACCAGGTTCAGGAGGCATGATCTGCCCTTGACGAAGCTGAACTGTGTGGGGTCAAGTGTTTGGAGGTTCCCAATCTCTCCATTTATGAGTTCCATAATGATTCGCTCCATTGCCTTTCAGATCAGACTGGTCAGGCTTATTGGTCGATAGTTCCCAGGGTCGGTTGTGGGCCCACCCTTGTGCAGCGGAACCACCGTTGCTGTGCGCCATTCTATGGGCACATATCCTGTCAAGAGGCTGAGACTGAACAGGGTATTTAGATGCGGGGTTAAATCATTTTGGAGCTCACGTATGACACAGCCCGGGACACCATCTGGTCCCATGGAGGCAGTGTTTTTACTTTAGATAGAGCCTTATTAACCAACATATCAGTAATAATTGGAGTTACACAATCCCCTGGAATAGTAATAGGCCCTGTAGGTGGTGGTGGTGGGGGAGGATTTGCACTGAACCTATCAGCCAAGATGTTGGCAATGTCAGTGGGGTCAGTGTATTTTGTTCCATTTTGTACAAGCTCAGAACAGACCTGAGCGTTGCCATTTAGGTTTTTGATGTAACCATAGAAGGCTTTATGGTTATCCTTGGCATACTTGGCAACCTTCTTTTCGAAATTGGCTTTAGTTGACTTGATGAGGGCCCTCAATTTCTTACTAATGCTGATCAGGGATGATTTTTCTACTTGAGATTTGGCCTTTTTCTATATAAGTCTCCTCCATTTATTGTATAATTTGCTTATAGCCGGGGTCCACCAGACTGGTTTCTTCTTGCTTGAGGAAGGAGTCTTGGTTTTATTTGGGATAGCATGGTCCATGCAATCCTGAAGATGTATATAAAGTGCCTTGGTGTAGGATGCTGCATCCTGGATATCATTATCCTTCTGCAAGGGAATAGTGAAGCTTTCTACTTCTGACGCAAGTAGTTGGAAGTTTGCTTTGGAAAGGTTTTTTTTACGATGGTTTCTTTGAATGGGGGAGGTGGAGGGGTGAGGACATCCATGGTTATCAGTTTGTGGTCTAATCTGACCAGAGAGGGAGTGATAACTGGTGTGGTACAATGGGCGCCCATATTTGTGATGACTAAATCCAATATGTTGTCCCCTCTAGTGGGAGAATATAGTTGTTCAAGGGCATTTGAATTTATAAATTCTATGAACTGCTGGGCATAGGAGTTAGAACTTTGCTAGTTCGCCCAGTCTATACCAGGGTAGTTGAAATCCCCCAAAATTATGGTGTTGGGTGGGACCTTTATATTTTACAATGCCTCAAGGAATGCTGAATGAGTATCTTAGGACATGGTGGGTGATCTATAACAGGCTACAACTTGAAATGTGGTTTTGCCTGCTGATAGTTGCGCACGGATGATCTCTGGGGCATCATGCTGTGCCACTAACCTGGAGATGTGGGTATCCTTGATGAATATGGATACACCTCCGCCCTTTGTACTGCGATCCGGTAACTGAGGCCGGAGGGTATGATATGAATTGTAACCTGGTAGTGCTGGTGTGCTCTCTTGAGCCTTGAAGCAGGTTTCCGTCACTGCACAAACATCGATTTTCTCCATACTGAGGAGTGCTTCGAGTGTGTGCATTTTGAGGTTGAGACTTCTGGCGTTGAGTAGCAGTACCCTTAGTTTTTGGTTACCTGTGCTGGTTATGGTTGTTGGTTTGTCCTTTGAGCCTTGCCTAAAAAAGGCACTATGGGGACGGCAAGAGCCTTGGCCAGTATTCAAAAGCCTAGGGGTGACAGGTGCAAACCATCTCTGGTGAAACAGCGAGGCTTGTCTATCATGTCATTCCAGGCAGACAGACACTGGATCCCCTTAGAATGACAACAGAAGCTTAGGCAATTGTTCAAATTGATCATTTTGTCTTTGTATTGTGGTATCATACTAGGTGAAGGTAGTATGCTACTCAAGGTCTGGGTCATACCAGCTTGGGCTACATGATCAGAGAGCTCTTCAATATCTCTTTTCATGTAGTCCAGGGAGGTACGTCTTAGATCATTCACACCAACATGTACAATGACAGCATCATACTTGTACTTGTTCTGGAGTGACCTAAGTGCCTGTGTTATGTGGCAGATCCTAGCACCTGACAGGCAGCTGACAGTAACCTTCTCCTTGTTCAGCCTGGTGAGTGGAACATCTGTGTGCCTTACTATAGAGTCTCCTATTACTAGCGTGTTGGGTATGGTGTTTTGCCTTAGGGGCTGTCGTGAGGCACACTGCTGAGGTGAATTATTTGTTTTCTGGCTTGTGTTTAGAGGTGCAGGTTGCTTGCTTGTCTGCTTTGGAGGGAACTGTTTCTTTTTCAGATTGGTACCTAGTGCCTCCGAATATGTTTTTGTGTATTTATGTGTATGTTTTGCCAGTGCTTGTTTTGTAGATTCATGTGTGACTGGTGGTGTGATGCTAGTGTGTCTCTTCTCCTCTTGACTGTCTGTTACAGTCATGGGTTGAGAGTGCTTAGTCTCCAGTCTGGCTGTGTATTTGCATCTCTCACAAGTGTTTGTGTATAGAGGTAAGAGGAGAGGGTTGCCTGTATACATGAGGCAGTTGTGACATTCCCTCAGGATGCCCAATTCAACCAGATGAACTGGAGAGTACACCTGAAGCTGACCTCTGGACATGCTTGGAAAAAGTGAGTTTCACTTGTCTTGCAGACAGTCGAGGGTCCTATGCTGTATTATAATAGTGCTGTCTAGGAGATTTGTAAAATGATAGTGCTGTCTAGGAGATTTGGACAAGTGCTGATTTGGATTATACAAGTGCTGCAATAAGAGTAGTTGATCTGAAGCACTTGAGTTGAGGCTTGCCTAGTTCTAAGGGAAAATTTGCAGTGCAGTGCACTTGAGTGCTTCAGTGTCTTGATGGATCCTGGCACCTGACAGGCAACTAACCGTAACCTGCTACTTATCCAGCCTGGTGAGAGGAACATACATGTGTCTTACAATGGAGTCACCTATGACCAATACATTAGGTTTTGTGATGTTACACCTTATGGGCTTATTTGTTGAGTCACTGGAGTGTGTTATTATGCATTGTGGTTGTTTTTTGCATTGTTATGTATGTAAGTGGTTTACATTTGGGAGGCCTCTGATTTTTTTACATATGTGGCTTTATTTGCCATGTCCTTATTAATTGTAGTGAGAGCTTTGCCTCCAGTTTCATAGTGTAACTACATCTCTCACATAAAGTATTTGTTTCAGGAGTAAGTGGTTGTCAGTATACATGAGACAATTGCTACATTGCCTCAGGCTGCCCATGTCTATCAGTCTGTCCAAGGAGATGATGGCAAACTGCCCGTCCATGATAGACTGTATATTTTATTAGGGAAGAGAATGGGTACATTTGACAAGACTGTTCTGGTTGTGCCAATACTTGAAGAGGGACCTACATTTTATGTATGCTAAGGTTAATCAATAAAGTAACGCTGGTCAGCTGCCCAACTGGGTTGCTCCGAAAGCAATGAGAAGCTTGAAAGAGTTTCACTGACAATTGATTAGGGAAAAACTGAACTTCTAGACTTTTGTGTCTATACAGGGCACTGCTAACTGACACCAGGTGAAAAGCAACACTGTGCAAATGAGGGGATTAAATACAAGCAAAGAGAAACATGCTTTAAGCTATCTACCAATCAGGAAAGCACACAGTAAGCCTTTGCCCAGCAATCCCCAGCTGAGACAGGTTACATCAGCACATCTCTGCCATAAAGTTTGGATCCCAAGGGTAACAAGACAACACAAACTACCTACAACAGCCCTACAGATAACAGATACAATGCAATACAGTGCAATTAGCTATTTAAAGCAACAGCAGACAGTACAGTTTTTTTTTGCTATATAGTGCAAAAATACAAACATATATAAATATATATATATATATATATATATATATATATATATATATTTATATGTTTTATTCCCACACCAGGTACATTGATTGCTAACACTGTAAGGCAGGATAAGGGGCATGCTGCATTCCTGAGTTTGCCATCATTCAGATGAGATGTTTAACTGAGGCCCCATCTGCTTCATTTCACCGTAGCTCAGGGGGGTGTAAAAGATCCCACGGCACCTATTGAAAAAAGTAGGAGAAGTTCTTTAATGCCCTGACCACTTTGGGTCCCCCCTGAAAATATGATACTGGCTAGCTAGTGGGACTTACCCAGTCACCAAAGAATAAATAAATATACACACACACACACACACACACACACACACACACACACACACACACATATATACATCTATATATATTTTATTTATATATATATATATATATATATATATATATATATATAAATATGTGTGTGTGTATATATATATATATATATATATATATATATATATATATACACACACACACATAGGAGAGAGAGAGAGAGAGAGAGAGAGAGAGAGAAGACAGTTGTAATGGCAGCAAATGGGGGAAATCAGAAGAAGCTGAAAATTGATATAGTAAGAAAAACAGCAGAACAGGTTATTTATTTGGGAGGGGTGGTTGAGGGGAAGGGAAGTCTGTATGAGGTGTTCAAAGCTAGAATCAGAGGGGGTGCAGCCAGCTGGTACAGAGTGTCAGGTGTAGCATATTACAGAATAATGCCAAATCAGTAAGGTGTACAAAACAGTACTGCAACCAGTACTACTGTATGGTACAGAAATCTGGGAAGTAAAGACAGATCAGTTAAGGAAGTTAGAGCTGATGGAGATGAAGTTCCCGAGATGGGTGGTAGGATGCATCTGTGGGACAGATGAAGAAATGAGAATGAATATAAGAGCAGAAGCTAAAGTAGCTCCAGTTGTAGAAAAGGTCAAAGAGAACAGGTTACAGTGGTTCATGTACTTGTGCAGAAAAGAAGAGGACAATCTAGTGAAGATGATTTGGAACAGACAGGAAGAAGGCAAGAGGAAACTAGGACATCCAGCAAAAAGATGGATGGAATATCTGATAGAAGATCTGCGACAGTCAAGCATTCGTGTCGAAGAAAGCAGGAGAGTGGCATTGAATATGGAGAGATGATGACAGTTGACATAACACCATGCATTAAAGGGGAAAAGGGAGTTGATGATTGACATATATATATATATATATGCACAAAAAACCAAAGACAAGCAGAGAATAATCCACGACCTTGAAGAAAGGAACCAGAACTCTGCTAAAGTCCACAAGGCTGTATTTTTATTTCTGAAGTGTTCCAAAAGTCACAGATAAAATCACACTGAAGTATTCCAAAAATCACAGATAAAATCACACAAGCGCTTTCGCTCAGGCAGTCCTGAGCTTTATCAAGTGAGACCAAAATGCAGTATGCAGTAACCTCCATTAAATAGCCTAGCAATTATACAATTAATTAATTAGTAAGTCTAGTACTAAGGTGTGGTGCTTTGGAGTTGGATGTTAAAAAAGTTAGTCATTATACCAACTCAAAAAATGAAATGTTTGCAACAACATCTGCACTTAAATAAAAATGACTAATCATAAAAAACATTTTAAAATACCAGTTTCCTAGGTTTCAGAACATAAAAGTCTGAAGTCTGGTTGGGGTTGTAGATTGTTAAGGAATATGCTTAAAGATGTGTTTGGATTGTCAGTGAATTGTTAAAAATATATATAGTTCCCTTTCATATGATCGAATTACTCTAAACTCGAAAGTAATAAACTCGACACCAGAATCTCGAATTTAGAGAAACTCGAACATATAAAAGGGACAAAAAAAATTAACACCTTTCAAATGTTTTCACAGGGGTCTTCGGCTCCCTGCACCCCCCACACCACCCCGACTTAAATATACCTACTCCAAGATAGCACTATAGTGAAGGAAAGGGAAATCTCCCATTTGGTGCTATACGGGTAAGTGCAAAAAGGAAGATTTTCTATTCCCCCGCTATAGTACGGTCACGGAACATTCACATTTAAACTGCTAGGGTACAGGGGGACCTGGCCCCCTGCAATAGGGTAAGTTAACTTTTTATTTTTTTACACCTAATTACAAGTGAATGAAAGTTCGAGATTCTGGTCTCAAGATTATGAATTTCAAGCTTCCATCCATTCAATCTTGTGGAGGTGAACTATATACATATATATATATATATATATATATATATATATATATATATATATATATATATATATATATATATGTATGTATACATGTGTGTGTGTGTGTGTGTGTGTATATATATATATATATATATATATATATATATATATATATATATATATATATATATAGATCTATGTTAGTTGATTGAGTTTTCAGAAACTAGGGATTCATATCAACGATACAATATGATCGAATTTCCGAAAACTCAAACTTAAAAAAAAATCAAAAAAACGCAAAAATCTATCTTTTTTATGTTTTGGCAGAGTGCTTGTACCCCCAACACCCACTGCAAATTATATTTACCAACTCTGAGATTGCATTACATTGAAGGAAATTGTAAATGTTCCAGTCCTCCCTGAACCACGATCTCCATTCAAAAGCGTCAAGTTTTTTGGAACTTCAATCATATCATCGCACCTATATGAATTTTGATTTTCTGACAACTTGATCTAGTGATAGGGCCCCATATACATACGCACATATAAAAAACACCTTGTGTAATATCATCAGTGTGTTCATGTATTCTACCCTTCAGATGACAATTTGTCTTGCCAACATAAAAAGCTGTACAATAATCACATACAGACAAGTAAAATAGGTGTTTTGATTTACATTCTGTATAATATCTAAAGGCATATATCTTTAGTGTATGTGGACATATAAAGAACATTTTTTTCAGTAATATATTTACATCTTACATTGCTTGTACACTACCATCCATTAAAATTTGACCTGGCAAAGGAATGCTGTTCCTTATGAAAAGGCATCTTTTTAATTTGCTCTTATTTTTAAAAGTAGTGCGGTGTATCACCTACCATATTTTTACTATCCTGACTTGATATAATAATATTCCATTGTCTCTTAAACAATATCATACATTGTGTGTGTATCCTTTAGAGGAAATCTAATCAGGCAATGCACATTTATTTGTATAGATTTTCAAAGACCATAAAAGAAGTAGCTTCTCTAGCTTTATAACTTTTTCCTATATATTATTTATTTCAGTACTGTATAACCCTTGTTTGGGAAATTTCTAGAATGAGACTCTAATCCTTCACTAGCCTTATTTGAATTACTAGTGAGTCTTAACACTAATAATGCTTGTCGTTTAATACAATTCTTAAAAATTATAGGTTGATGCTTGTTGTTCCTGTCTGGGAAAGAAGGCATTTTACAATCCTTGCTGTAAACGTCTGTATATGGTGGACCATTTCATTTTTACTAACAGTGACATCAAACAAATTTATACTAGAATCAGAAAAATTCAAATTGATTAATAAATTAATAATAATTAATATGTAAGACCAGAACTGTCTCATGAAACTAGAGAGCAGCTATGTAACATTTCCATGCTGAATGCATATCAGCCAGTAACTTTGTTCATACCAGCACAAGAACTTAAAATGTTCTGCTGATTAATTAAATGCATATGTATTTTCTGGCTTTGCGTTTCATCAGAATTGCACTTTATGCAGTTATCTTGTTTTCATGCCAGTTTTTTAGTGGCAGTTCAAAGACCTGCTGCTTGCAGTACTCAGTAGCTAATGTTTGTAGCAGATGTTTCTGTGCTGCGTCAGGTATGTGTTATTGAAGTTATTAGGTGCTGACTCCCTAATTACTTATGCATGTAGACATTTATTAATGCAGCATACAACACCATTTAGTGACAATACAATTACAGACTTGGCTCTGATGCCGGTCACAGATATGTATGCTTAAACATTTTACTGCTTAGACATCATGCTTAGTCATTTTTCTGTTTAAGACGTTTTTTTTTTTTAAGATCATTTTCTCCTAATATTTCTCCTTAGTTTAATTGTGTAGCAACACTACAATGAAAAATAAACAAAAAATTAAAGCAAACATTCTTGGATAATGAAACAACCAGGAATATTTCAAGAATACCAGGTACTGAGTTGAACGCTATGCAGTGTCTCATTAGTCTTTTCAGAAGCAATTGACTTTGGCTGAGACAAGACTATGCATTTAATGCAGCATGTAGCTCTATCAAGGTCTTCACTATACAGCCAGCCATGTACTGTTTGCACTTTTGGGATTTTATCCAGGCAACTTGTGTGCCTCTGCAGACTACATCAGTCCCTTGTAAAGGCATCCTTTATATTCTTTTTCCCTGTCTCAGAAGTCCTGCTGGTTAATGCTTTGCTGCACATTTTTGTAGACTCCTTGTTATCCTTCAGCAGCGTAAGATTTACTGTCCTACACATTCTTCCCGAGTTTCCACTTCCAGTGTATTAGAGCTCTACAGACTATTTTTAGATGATATCAGTGTAGCTGAGTCCTGCTATGCCCGGCCTTGCTATGCTCAGCTTCTCCTTGCCTCTAACTGACATCATTCCAAACTACCCTATTTCATTATCCTAAAAACCTCATTAATGACATGTCTTCTTCTCTACATCAACTTCTTTTATGCTTATATAACTTTTGTTTTTTCTTCCTGCTTAATACGTCCTGTCCTAACCATCTTAATCATATTGATTTGCCAGTACTTCCATATCACTCACTATCTAATAACCTGACTTTCAGACTTATGTCCCAATCAGACCTCCAAACTCTATGGTCTCCCACAGTGTATTTACAAACATATCTTACATTAGTTGTGTTGTTACCGTCTTCTCTTTCCATACCATTAGAGTTAGCACTGTACCACGCTACACTACCTTGAGTTTTCCTTACCTCACTACTTTATATTGCACCATTTATCTTTAAACATGCTAACCAAACAACATTTGCCATAGCGTCGTCTACTCCTATTTTCCTGGTGTGTTCATATTCTTTTACTCAACTCCATCTACTTACTAAATATTACTAAAGACAGCAATGTCACTCTCATCTCCATATAATCATATCCTCCTATTGCTACCACTAAGTGGCATCTAGTGTTTTTTTTTTCCACAATGACAAAGTATACTGCAATGCTGTAAAGCATGCCTTCCTTCCATACTTTAATTAATATATATTACTACTCCTCTACTCAATATCTATGAGTACTTCTGCACAATCTGTCTGTATGTTATCAGTTGTCAGCAAAATCTTTATTGATGAGTCACCTCCATACCCACCACATCTTATCAAAGGATCTTTTATGTTAAAACTGACCCCTAAGTGAAATGTAGGACTATATCCTTCTGTGCAGTTGAACACCTAACTCTATGTTGCTATCCACCTCCTAAGTCATGTCAGACTTATCTTACCTTACCAAACATTTGATAGCTGCAACTGAATATTCCTAATTTATTTTGGCAACCATTTGAAATGCTGGGACCTACTAGAGTGAGTCTTGAAATGGTGAGCCTTAATGGCCGTAAGAATTGACTTACATATATTAAGTCCGAGATGCCATTTCTTGGGAATATTCCATTTTCTCTGAAGTATGCCAATCTTGGAGTTAGCATATATATGTTCAGGGGTGTGCCTTCCCCCAGAAAGAAGTTTTAAGGAGAAATTTTTTGAGATTCAATCTTCTATTTGTTTTTTGTCTTTTCTTTCAGCTTTTCAGTATGTAGCATCTTGAGTGCCAACATTTCAATATGAAGCCTTTATTTCATTAGGTAAGTCAATACTTAGCATTTCTTCATAGCAAAATATCTCCCTTTCAACTGTGACACTGGAAGATAACATTTATCATTACTTCTCTCTCCACCTTCTCACTCCTACAGCTCTCGTTCTACCTAAGTACATCATGACAGCAAATGCCTATTTCTAATCTCTTTCTTATATATGTCTGACTGTATTGTTGCTTTTCCTTATACACTACGAGGCACTAGGTGGAAGCTACTGTTGATATCTACTCTATCTTACTTTCTTTCATATGTGGCAACTGGTGGCAGCAAATGCCTCTGTCTCCCCTTCTTCTATACTAGAAGGCAATAAATGGCAGTAAGAGCCTTCGTCTAATGTCTGTTAAGTTTATACACTATCAGATCACTAGCCCTGATGTTATTCACTTCTAGAATTCTGTTACTGGCTTCAAATCCCCCTTTATGTCATATTAGCATTAGCAGCATGAAACTACCTTACCTTTCAAATATTTTTCTTTTTATTGCTATGGTTAACAGACTACCTCTTCTTATTCCTCCCCTACTGGCTTCAAACATGCACTTATGTCAAACTTTCATCTACAATATAAAACTAATATAGTTCACCAGCTTATCTTTACAGTGTTTCCCTTTCTTAATGCTACATTTAACAACCTACATCCTCTTAGTCCCTTCACAAGAAGTGTTTTGTCCTCTAGGCTGTAACATTACCTTTGGGATTTCTTAACCATTGATACAAAGGTCAGTTGCAAATATTTGCATTTTTGTTTATCAACAAAAATGCAGATACACAAAAATATAATGTTTATGTTAATACCTTCACCAGTCCCCATTTACAAATATTGCAGAACATCATGTCATATGGCAACAATTTTTGAATGCTTTGACTCAAAAATGAGATGGCAGTAAATAACTGATTTGTTTTCATTCATAATTATGAATGTGTGATAATGCACTTCTAGTTCATCTTGCAAATAATTTATGTAGCACTTTCTTTAATCATTTTTCTTCATTTATTCATTTACTATTAGGTAAATTAGCTTGTTTGAAAAAAATCATTTCAATGATGACCCAGTCAATATACGTAGCATGGTCATGATAAGCCTTACCAGATCCAGTCATGGTATAAAAATATGCAGCTCACAGCAGCAAAGGATATAGTGTAGAATCTGATTGAACAATTCAGTAATGCAGCGAGCTACATGGCTTAATTCAGAGTTACTAACACTGAAATTCTGCTATGAGGTAGATCAGTGCTCATCCTGGAATCCAAGTTAGTCTTCCTCCAGTCTGTTTCATTGTATGAACTCTGACTTCCTCTTCATCACGTACTCTTCTCCTTCAATACATCTTTCTTCACCCATTAACTAAAACACTTTCTACCATTTTCTCTGTTCTCTCTGTGTTCATTTTGTATATCTCACTACCTCACTTTCTTAATATTAACTGTAACCCCTATAATTTCTCAGCATAACAGTTCTCAACTTTATCAATGTACTGTTACTTCATGCTGTAGAATTGTAGAATTGTTGTCACTAAATATACTTGCATAAAGTATTGTTACTGAACGTGTTTTAAACTTTGCTGTAAAAGCTTTGCTCATTATGTATTCATGTAATTTTGTAGTGCTTTTCTCCCCAGGCCTCCACTGAAAACAGACACACCGCACAAAAACAAGTAAAGAAGGAGAGAACCAGACATAAATGACAAACTTAATGAGCCATCATACTGGCTTTGTAGTAAGAGCAGTACGTTCATTATTTTCAATCCACTGCTGTCCGTCCAGTCCATCTCCAACAAAGGCCCAATAAATAGCAGTCACCATCCACAGAGTTTACTAGGCTAGCAGCTAGCAGTGAATAACATGCCAGACCTTTCTCCTGTCACACAATCGTTAGACAATTTAGATTACCCACATGATCTTTTGAATGCCTTTAGGATGTGGGAGGAAACTGAAGTACTCAGAGAAACCTTCAAGAACATGTAACAAAGCTAATCATAGCACCACTTTGCTGTCCTTTTAATTATATTACATACAGTCATTCACACAGGAAGTAGTGGATGGAGTAAATTACTCTGTATATATCAAATCAAGAATTATGAATAGAACATTACCACAATTTATGTGGGAAAAGTTAAGGGATAGGTGCAGAGTGGCACCAGAGACAAGGGTGTGCATGATGCTAATACCTAATCATTGCATATGGTAACAAAGTGCCAGACTATTCAGATTTCCACTTTCGTTCTATAAGCACTCCATTTAAAAACTTTATATTCTATAAGAATTCTATGCAATGACTTCAACTTCTTTAAACAATAAGTAGTGAAATCATTTTTGTAAGCATTCCATAGGTTCATAGGTAAGAACTAGGCTAGGTGCCCTTGGAAGTAATTTTAAGCCTAGCCAGTTTCCCTTTGTGGGCTTAAATTAACCTATCTCATTTGGTTACAGATTGGCTTTACCCATCCTATGGTCCGTAATTATATACTACTCATATATGATATATATATATATATATATCAAATATAGATTATATTACATTTATTGACTTCATATTCTGAAAGCATTATATGTAACAACTTCAGATTCCATAAGCATTCTGTATAATAAACACCAGCGGAATAAAACAGTGCCAGGAGTTGTAAAAAATGTGTATTTGCTCATAAAATTAAAAAGGTAAGCACTTTCACATCTGCTTCATCAGACCTTCTACAGAAAATGAATGAATTAGCATGCTTATATATGCAAACATCAATCAAAGTGAAGCAAACAAGTTGAACCAATCACTTGAAGCATTATATTAAACCAAGCATAAATATAGCATATGCATAATAAAAAACAATAATAAAACAACCTGTATAGGAAATAAAATCACTCAAACATTCCTGAAAAGTGTGTCAATACACTTTCAGTACTGATCCAACATTGAACTGTTTGAAGCAAGTAATATAAAAAGTAATATAAAATAATGCAACAATATACATACAATATATATAAGAAATGTATATAAATAAAAACTGTATATAATGGGATTATATATATTCTAATAACACTCAGCAGTTATCACTTTCTAATGCTTTGTCCCTTTAGAATAGGTCTTAATGGGACTTTTTCATTAAGACCACTGCCTTGATCTGCTCTTAACCTGATCATCCAGTTGACCTTCCTCGTTTCAGTAAGGTTTCACTGAGGTGATGATATTATAGGTTCATAGGTTCATAGGTTCATACTAGGCTATCTGCCCTGAGGCAATTATAAGCCTAGCCCGATTCTGTATGGCTTACGCCACCCCTTGATTTGAGTATACTGTGCCCTTTTTAAGGTTTAGTTTACTGTGCCTCTGTCTAATAGTGACACGGGAGTAATCCCTGGGACAAACCTATGATCCCCCATCCACCTATCGAGATTCTTCTTGAAGAGATTCAGTGAGGTGCTCTGCCTCACATGAACTGGAATTCTATTCCAGAGCGAAGGGAGCCTCTGGGTTATGAACCTGTCCCTCCAGCAAGTTCTATTTATTTCTGTGCTGAGGTTCAAGTCCCTCGGCGTGTGGCTCTAAGGGATTTAGATTTACTGAGGTGTAGCATGTCCATTAATTCTGGATTTGACATAGCTTTGTATGTCAGGCATAGATCGCCTCAAGTAGACGGTATGCAACTGAGTAGAGCTGGAGTTTTTAACCGAGCAGCATATGGCATCTGTTTGAGACCCTTGATCCTCTTGGTGAGATACTTTTGGGGTCTTTCTAATTGCTGCAGGTGTCGGGTAAGGTACATCCCAAAAGGGGCATTGTATTCTATGATGGGCCTGATGAGGGATGAATAAAGGGCACGATTACCTCTCTTGATCTAGATGTGAAACCCTTCGTGATGAGGTGGGCTATGTAGAAGGTCTTTCTAACCACTTTGGCAATGTGGTTTTCAAAGGAGAGATTGCTATCAACTTGGGTCCCCAGGTCCCTAATAACTTTCTCTGTACTTAATGGGTTTCCGCCTATGTGGTAATTTGTGGGCACATTGTTTTTGCCAAAGGGTATGACTATACATTTTTTGGCATTTAGCTTTAAACCATGGCGCTGGCACCAGTTATCTGTCTCTGTGAGACCTTTTTGAAGGATGTTTGTGTCAGCTGGAGAGTTGATTATGGCGCCCAGTTTGCAGTCGTCTGCGAACTTGGTGAGCCATAGTCCTCCCACGTTTGCCTGTACCTTGGAAAAGTATATACTGAACAAGAGTGGTCCCAGGACAGAACCCTGTGGGACGCCACTTGTGACTGGTTTTGAGTCTGACATGGCTCCAGCAACTCTCACTCTGTGGGTTCTGTCTTTGAGCCAGTTTGCGACCCATCTTGTGACATAGGGGTTTATATTTAAGCTGGATAGCTTATCTATGATGCCCGAGTGGGGTATTGTGTCAAATGCCTTTGCAAGGTCCAGATAGGCTGTGTGGACTACCTTCCCTTCATCTATGGCTTTGGTGACTGTTTTGAAGAAGTTAACCAGGTTCAAAAGGCAGGATCTGCCCTTGACAAAGTCGAACTAGGTAGGATCTAGTGTCTATAGGTCCCCAATGTCTTTGTTTATGAGCTCCATGATGATCCTCTCCATAGCCTTGCAGACTAAGCTAGTCAGTCTTATGGGGCGATAGTTTCCACGGTCCGTACAGGCTCCACCTTTGTGGAGTGGGACCACTGTTGCTGTACACCATTCTGTGGGCACATATCCTGTAGTGAGGCTGAGATTGTATAGCTGTTTTATCTGAGGGATTAGTTCCTCTTGGAGTTCATGTAGGACGAAACCTGGGACGCCATCTGGTCCCATGGAAGCAGTGTTTTTTGCTTTGGAGAGGGCAGCCTTCACCTGAGCATCAGAGATGTTTGGGAGGCAGCCCTCTGCTGGGATAGATACTTGCTCTTTTGGGGGGCTTTTTGGTCGTAGCTTCCTCCTTCTGTTGTACAGTTTATTTATGGCAGGGGTCCACCAGACTGGATGCCTGCCTTTGGATGATTGGGTCTTGGTTTTGTTTGGGATAGCATGATCCATGCATTCGTGGAGATGTCCGTAGAATGCGTTTATATAGGATTCTGCAGTTTGGGCCGTAGTTTCCACTGGCCCTGGAATGAGGATGCATAATATACAGTACTATAACTAAATTAATGTCTCTGTCTCATCTGTTAATTCCCGCTGTACTAATATCTCTCTGTATTGTTGTCGGTTCTTACTGTTTCCATATCATTGTTTTCATTTTATAGATTTCTTTGTGACTTATTCGAATTTTGGTTAATTGAGTATTTTTTGTATGTAGTTATATACATTGCAGTTGGGTATCAACCTGCATTCTGTAGTTTTTCTTGCCAGGCCACCAATGGAAAAAGGTTCCCACCCAGTCAGAACTTCACGCTGAACAAAAGCATATAAACACTAATAAGAAACTGAGATAAATGGCCGATGACCATACCTCAGTTGTTTGTCTTTCGGCTTTTTCCCGGTAAGGGGTCGCCACAGCGGAACTCCAGTCCGTAACATCCTTAATTTAGCAGAACAAAAATGATTTTTAGTTATATTTTTGTCCAGTTAACCATAATATATTTTTGGAAAATTGCTGAGCATTACAGACAGTTGATGATGTCAGAAATTACATTGTTATAGTACAGTAAAAGCATGCTGTTGTAAAATCTGAATTTTCTGAAGTGAATTGCAGTCTTGAAAATTTGTGATATTTAAAACTTATTCCTGATTGTTGTCAAATGTCTCACCATGTTGATTTGTGTTTTGTCAAGACTTCGTAAGTAACAGAGTTGAGAGATACGCCAAAGAATGTGTTACATTGTAGAATGGAATATGGATAAAACTAAGGACAAAAAGGGAGCTGTGAGAGTCTGTAGCCATTTGCGTGGTGTAACACAATTGGTTGTCCATCTTGCAGTAATGCAGATAGCTAAGACAACACTACATGAATTAGTCCTCTGTTGTGAGCTAGCAAACACAGCAGCAGAGAGTTAAAATTACTTTTAGCACTTTACAACTAGGAAAATGGAGTGCCTAGGGGGAAGGGAGATTTGCTGAAGGACTACAACTCAGGTATAAAAAAAGTAAAATTAGACACTAAAAGTACATTTGTTTATGCATGTGCCCCTGTTCATAGGCTGGGTCTTGGCTGAAAAGGGTAGGTCGACTATCCCAAAATGGCCAGTTCACCTTTCCAGTACCGAAAAACAAATAGAAAATAAGGAAATTAACTAAACTTATGGTTGGTTTGATGTGGTTTAGTAAAAGAAGTCTACATAAGTAGTAAATTGGAGGACAACTACTAAGTCTATAATATGTTTTTTTTCTTACTCCATTATGAGTAATGTCATATAGGAGGTATATATTATGCTTTGCTATCTACATCTGTAATTTCTGGGGAAAAAGTAAGAGATTATCTTGACCCAGAGTATTAAGTTGCTTATTTGTTTTTTAGTTTGCTGAATGTGAAATTGAACATTGTTTTTTTTTATCCAGCCACATTACTAAGCAGCAAAAGTAATCAGTAATGCCCAGGGTTTATTTTCCTTAGTTACTGTTTGCCAATTGGCCCTAGGTGTGAGTGTGCATGTGTGTGCCTTCTGTGGTAGGTTGGGCGTCGGGCTGGCAACTCGACACCGTAAAACTCCACTGCCAATCATAAGCGGACTTTGATCCGGTGTGGCGACCCCTAACCGGGAAAAGCCGAAAGAAGAAGAAGAAGTTACTGTTTGCCAATATGCATAAAATAATTTGAGATTGACATTAGTGCTAGAGATCATGGCTTCTATTTTGGTTGTATTGAGTATGAGATGGCTGCTTTGAAGCCAAGTGGTATAGGTTGATAAATCTTGCTCAAGTATTTTTTTAATTGAGTGATGGTTTCAGCTCAATCTGTGAAGCATCATGTCTGCTGAGACTGTTATGCGGGAGATTGGAAGATGCTGATTAACAAAATTTGAGAATAAACTGATCATTGATGTATACTTTTTGTAAGTGAAGAGCATTCTGAAAAGGAGGAATCAAGTTTGAATCTGAAATGTCGTTTACTTAAAAGGTTAGTAACATCATTTGTTGCAGTTGGATTAAGCTGTGAACCTATGAGATCTCTGAGTAGAAGTGTGTAGTCTACAGAGTCAAAGGCTTTAGTTTGATCAATAAATAATGTGTGTGTGTTTATCCTTACTGATATTCAGAAGCATGATCAGTAAGTGTTCCAGATAGCAGTCGCGGTTCTTCTGTCCGACCAGAAATGAAGTTCGGCAACAAACTAAGTTGTCCAGGGACATCTTCAAGAGGGGTTAGATTAATAGTAATGGGAGTTAGATGGGCTGAGGAGATGAAAGGGTTAAATAGAGGGAGGAATGATTGGGAGGAAATTAGGTAAGGGTAGGGAGGAGCTTAAGGGCTTTAGACAAAGTGTAGCTGGGCAAGTAATCACATTTTGGCGTGAACTTGCTAAGGGCAAGTGACGTCCGAGACGACCTGTTGGTATTCTTGGGGTACAGGTAGGCCTTGGGTTGCTGGTTGGTGTCTGTTGAGGAAGCTGGTGATGTATATGGGTAATTAAACATTTTCTATTGGCTTTGGTGGTTGGGCTTTGAATTGGACAGAGAAGTCAAACGGGTTGCAATATTAATTTTTTTTTTCTCATGGCGTCTTTCTTGCAAGGTTGTCCTCATTGGGCTGCATGCTTTTGGCGTTGAGCAGGGTGCTGGTGGCTTTATCATTGGTGGGTAGGGTGTATTTTTCCATCCCGTATATTGTACATGTCCATGCAGTTTCTGGGGTTGTAGGGTTTAGTAATGTAATGGTTTGAGTAGGAGCTGCGATCGGGCATGGTACAGTTACTCGGATAGTGTTTCAGCATGCAGGGAGATTTGAGTGCTTCAGGCAGTGGCCGGTGTAAGTTGGTTTAGTTACTCGGGCTTGGGAAGGGAGTTCTGTTTATTTAAAAAAAAAAAAAAAAAAGACTGAAGAGGTTAGTCAGCTACCTGGAGGTTAAGGTCACGGTAGGTCTCTATTCCGTTGGTATATAGAGTGATCCTTTTGTTATAGCCTCCTTCCTCCTTTCTGGTTAACTGAATTCACAGTGGTAGAATCCTTAGCATTTCCTGTGATTAGGGTAAGCCGCAAGTAGTTTTCGTGGGCTTGGAGTTCTCTCGTTCACATGGGTACCTGGTGTATGTGCAGTATGCTGTTAAGGTACTTGGGGAAACGCCGATTGGTCAGGAACAGAGTTCATCTCCTCATTGCATTATTATTATTTATTTATTTAGTTATGTATTTTATTTTCTTCTAAGGTGTGTGGTTAGAAATAAGTCCATGAGAGCATCTGTTATGTGTTTCAGGTTTGGTGTATAAAATTGAGATGAAACTGGATTGAGTAGTTAGCTAATTTACAAGCTACATTGTGTGCTGTGAGCTTGTTTGGTGAGGTTTGCACTGTGATTGTTGACACTAAAAAAGAACCTGTAATGTACTGAGACCCCCCCTCCATCAGTAGGAAGCTGACACCAGTGTCGCCCCCCCCTTTTTTTTTTTGTTATGTAATTAAGAAAATGTGATGTCTTGAGTATGTGCAGGGTGGGCGCAGACTCCATCGTGGGACTCTTGTTTCCCACTCTACTTATAAATAAGAAGTGTTGGTTCACGGGATTGCAATGGGCGTCTTTGCAGCGCATGCGCAATTATGGCCTTTGGGGGGTTGACTGTTGCTTCTGAGGTGGGCATGATTGGATGCTACCATTTTACTTCTGTTGGCTGTGAAAAACAAAACAAAAAAAGGTCTGCACTTCATTACTCTTTATTGGCATAGTAACACTTCACAGCTAGTCCTTTGCAGTGGTATTCCAAGCAAGCAGGACTGTATTTTGTTTTATCCATGGCACAGTATTTTTGGACTTTAGTGGCTTCTTTTATGGAATTTTGGTGTTTCTTTCTGGTATGCTTGCAACAACTTGTCCTACAATGCAACAAAAGTGAAAAAGCTGTATCCCTGAAACATTATTTTGTGGGATTTGGGAGTTGCAAGGTTGTGTTGTGTGCCCCTTTCCTCTTGAGGTGGTTTCTAAACAGTTTGATTCGGATGTTTGAGTACCTTTGTGACGTTGATGTGTGTTGGAGGATTTGTTGGAGGGTTTGTTGGAGTTTGGTTGGGTTGCCACAGTTAGTGAGGGCATGCAGTGAACTATGCATGTCTTTTGGCACTTTCTTTTGTATGACAGACTTGCAAGATAGGCAGGACAAGTGGGTAGGACCAGGAACATGATTGAAGGAGTGATGGTGTTTGATTGGGGTACAGTTGGGTTGCAGATGGAGTCCTTGCTGCTTGTGAATCCAGGGGAGCTCTGGAGGTCTTGCACTGTGATGGCCAATGGGTGTAGCCTAATGATAGTTGTACAGTCAGGCGATGTCCTCACATTTTAAACAAATGTGCATATGTCTGGAGCTGAAAGACTTTAAATTACAACCCGATTATAGCTATCAGTTTGGGTATTTACATGGGCTATGAGGCCACAAGGAAGTTGTTTCTTGCCGCTCAGGCATGCAGGAACTTACGAGGGGGCTTTCCTATCTCAGTTATACAAGAGGGTTCTTGCTGCATTATCATTCAGGGCTGGGTTGCTTCTGTTGGTGACAAGTCACAGGTACAATATAATACAGCTATGACTGAAAACTGTGCTGCAATGTAATTTATAGGGATTTTACTTCAGCATTTGACAGTGTCATACACATAACTGTTCTATACAATAGGACAACTAGGCTTTTCTTTCCTTTCCATGAGATGGACAGCGGAAGACATGGAATGGAATTTAGGACTTTATTTGCATGTGTTTACGCAGGGATATAGTGGTGAATGGCAATACTGATGTTGGAATGGTTCGGAGGTGATAGGACATGTTGTTGTGCCTTGTGTGAGCGGCAGCGGGTTAGGCTTCTTGCTGCCCTAATAGGTGAGGGGGTGATGTGAATAAATGAGGCATTTGAGCATCATGCTTCATATCTTTCAGGAAAGATGGTACTTCTATGACAGTTTTGGTCTCTTGTTACTGCTACTGATCTCAGTTTGCCAGACAGAATAGGGAAATTAGCTAATTAGTACGGAGATGGAAACAAGGATGCAGGGTTAGAAGAAGCAACATTCTTGGTGAAAAAAGACATAGCTGGAGATGAAATGAAAAGTAATCCTTATAGGGGTAAAGGGATATGGGTGAGGAGTGAAGCCAAGAAACTAAATTATGCAGAGGCTAGACAAAGACAACTGTGGCTATAGTTAGTATCTACAGAGTTTTAAAGCTATCTGCAGCTCTCTCTCTCTATTTGTCTCTTTCTGCCTCTACACCTAACCATGTTTGGTATTAAATGTATTTGTAGTTGTAATGCAGCATTTACAGAAATGTGAGAAATTTGTGAATATGCATGGGTAGATACAAACAATATAAACTTACTGAAAGTTTATTAAAATAACACAATTATCATTTGAAATATATAAAGCAGTGCTTAGGGGTTGAGAGTAAATAGGTACACTTAGTTCAAATTATACTAATTAATGCTTCTCAATTATAATGAGATACATGGAAGTCAGACCAAAAAAAAAAAAAAGGCAAAGTGAGATTCAAATCATACCTCGCAACCTCTTAGTGCAAGAAAACTGGACAAAACCTAACATATTTGGTGGGGGGGGGCATAGACCCAAATTGGGACATATTTTAAATATTGTTTTATAAATTTGAAACCATATATCAGCAGGCATATGTTAAACTGATCTATTGCCACATGTAACATGAAGCTCTATAGCAATATAATAGCTATGACTGGAAAATTGGGCTCTGAGGTAATTTACATGGATTTCACTTCAATATTTGCCAGGGTCTTACACATAACACTGTTCAGTAAAATTAGCACACCTAGGTTGCGGTACTCTTGATAAGATGGGTAGCTGCTTAGCTGACAAATGGGACATGGCATGTATCATTCAGCAAATCGACAGATGAAATCCTTGGTTATAGTTAAGGTCCCCACAGGGCTCTGTCATAGGCCCTTACTTTAGATGGTATCTTTGGGGTTTTGATATGCAGGGTTTACAAAGAGTCTTTGTGTGCAAATGCAGGTTTATGGGGGAGCTGAAGGCAGCCCTGGCAATTTCTCCCTCATTTCTGTTGATCTTCTAGGGCAGGGGATTCTGGGAAAGGGGATGTTAACCCTAGGGTTTGAGAAGGTATTTGTAGTCAAAATTACCTATCCCCCCTGGGATTTGTCACAGTTAAGATGCTTGAGACAAATTAGTGGTTACCCATTCATCAAGGTTGCGTTTGGAGTGGACAACGACATACCATCACATATTAACAGCTTTAATTGGGAAACTTAAGCAGGTTAATAACAAAAAAAAAAAAAAAAAAAAAAAATGGGGGAGGGAGAGTAGAAGGGAAGGCTTAAGTCATAATTACACTGAAGAATGTTGGCTTAAGGGGTATGTGGGTGGGTTTCTTTGATGGCATGCAGGTTAAAACATTGTTTGTTGCAGCAAATTTACAGTTTCTTTTCTTTTACAGATCCATGCCGAAGGTGCTCACAGGGGACATCGTGCCAATGGCTGGAGTGATGGTCAGTGAGGTCGGAAAAGGATGTGCGTAGAGTCACAGTTGCGTATTTGAAGATTTTGGAGGCACTGAATTTGAGGCTGGGACGATAATGAGTCTGCATTCCCCAGTGGCTGAAGGAGATGGGTTGCGCAGGTGATGCATGCTGCAGTAGGTGTTTGTGGAATTTGAAGATGGAAGCAGTCAGGGTCTGAAGGGAAGAGTTTGGAGAGTAATAGGTTTGACAGGATGGATATTATGGTTCTGACTGTATCAGTTGCAGAAGGCGTGCTAGTCATTAGAGAGGTATAATGGGGCCACAGAGCGCGGTTATAAGTGGACCATGGTTAGTGGTTTCTTGGAGTGGATGTTTTAGTGATACAGTGGGTTAAGGGTAATCCTATTAATTTTAGTTGATTTAAGGTGCACTTTCTTTACATTAAGGTATGTTTCAGTGCGGGTAGGTTAAGGCATGGGGTTGATGACGGCGATCTATTGTAATTTACAGGTGATGGGTACACCGAATGATGTTTGGCTTAATACTTCCCATATGGCAGGTAGTTGGAGAATTAGTTTGGGTAGTTGGGAGGGGGAACAGCCTGGTCAGGCTGGTTGGCAGAGAAGAGGGGCAGGCTTACCCTCTTTTGTTCCCCCTCTGGTGTCTGGATGTTCATTTCATGGAATTGGGGGAAAGAAAAATGAGCAGCTGGAGGAAGCTTGTTGGATAGGTAAGCAAGCTGAGGTAAGGATGCTGCTTATTTGGTTGGAAGATAATTCAATGAATGGTGTATGAAGTGAGATGGGATGCTGCTTCATGAGTAAAGTAAGCGAGCAAAGGTATGGAGGCTGCTTTCTGGGTAGGATGAGTAGGTACGCTGTCCTGATTAACATTACAAGGATGTTTATGCTGTGTTGGATATGAAGTGAGTCTGGGACACTGCTTCATAAGTAAAGTAAGCAAGCAAAGTTATGGACACTGCTTACTGAGCAGGATGAGCAGGTACTCTGTCCTGATTAACATTATAAGGATGTTTATGCTGTGTTTAGAATCAACTATACTGTCCAATTGTAATTAATTTTGGTGATCAAAGCTATGTTATGGAAGTTTAATAAAGGTCGTCAAATGTCATTCGGTGTGATGTGTTTATTGAAGGGGATCTGGACAAACTACATTGCTGTGTGGCTACCATTCTGCATTTTTCAAGTAGATGGTGAGTTTTAGCTATGTTAATTCTTCAAAAATATTGCTTAGGGTAAGCCTGACGTCTAAAGTGGTGTTAGGTTTTTTTATTTATTTATGTATGTATGTACCTATTTCAGAATGTGAAATATTAATGCATTTTCTGGATTGCAGCAAAGATATTTTGATAGAAGGATAGCTTGTAATTGTGCTTCAGAGATGGGCTAATGTAGTCTTTGACAAAGTGTAAAGAATAAGGTTGCCAATTGTTTAGGGGCACATCTAAAAGGTATGTGGTTATATGTTTTATGCTTTTGGCTAAGTCTGTTGAAGTAAGGAGTGCATAGTGGTTGCTTTTTGGTAGGGAGGATGATGAGTTGTGGGAGACATGGCCCTGAATTCTAAAAAAAATATTTTGGATGCAAAGGGCCTGAGGAAGTAAAAATATAAAGATGTTATCTGAAGACTTTTTTGACTTCTGTTCCATTAGGTTATGAACATGGCTCCAAAAACTTTTGGTTTACCTAAAAAGGAGGCATGGTAACTTCTACAGAAGTTATTTATGCATTTTTGATGATTTGTTTTGGCTACATTTAGGAGGTAGGTGAATTTAATTAAGCCATTAGTGTGTGTGAGTGATTTTTCTATGACAATGCATGCCTGGTCTTTGTTAAGTTTGAGAAGGCACTTAGATTCATGGGTGGATGAAAAATTGCTATTCTTTTTGAGAAGTCAAGAAATGAGGTGGAAGCAATCAGTAAGTCTATGACTTTCATAGGGTTTTTATATGTTTGGACTGAATTACAATTTATTTTCCTCTGGACTTATCTATGTTTAGAAATGTTTTAAATTGACTAGGCTGAGAAAGTGATTAGAGAATGTAATTTTTGCAGTTCTTTTTTGGTAGAAAGTAAAGAGGCAGCGGCTGTTAAATGCTGAGTAGAGGATTATTATATATTACATAATGTGTGGATATAGTTATGATTACAAGATTGAGTTGAAAATGGTTTCTGAATTTCAGGTTGGGCTTAGCTGGCTCTTTTATTACTTGATTTAAATCTAGTTGAGCAACAATATAGTAATGCTACTACAGCAGTGATCAATATGATGAATATATTCCAGGGCTCATTTCTGTGGCACATTTACTTGAAGTCTACCCAGGACACATTTCTGTGGCACATTTACTTGAAGTCTACCCAGGAAACATTTCTGTGGCACATTTTCTTGGTCTACCCAGGACACATTTCTGTGGCACATTTACTTAAAGTCTACCCATGACACATTTCTGTGGCACATTTACTTGAAGTCTACCCAGGACACATTTCTGTGGCACATTTACTTGAAGTCTACCCAGGACACATTTCTGTGACACATTTACTTGAAGTCTACCCTGGACACATTTATGTGGCACATTTACTTGAAGTCTACCATAGATATGATGTTTTGAATGGCAGAGCTTGATTTCAGTATCTTGCTTAGGAAGTTTTGTAACTTGTCTTTATTAGCATATGTGGAAGTTATGCAATTGCAAAGTGAATAAAGGTTTGTCTTTTTTATTGGGTGTGAGATTTGATCTAGTTGGGATCATTGGGTTTTAAATCAGAGTCCTGGCATATGTCAGACAAGAAGTGGTGGTTGTGTGCAGAAGCATTATTCCAAAGCCTAGTGCATTAGTTACACCTAGAATTGAAAGATTATTTTTTTACTTTTGAAGAAAAGAATGAAGGGTTTAACCATCATGCTGTGATGCAAATTGTATCAGGGGAATAAGTAGTGAGGAAAGAATCAAGACGTTAGTTTTTTTGGATTAAGTTGTATGTAATGGGACCTGGAAGTTTGTTCTGCATTATCATGGATGAGTAGGAAGAACATAGTTATTAAGTGAAAGTGGATTTTAAGTGTCTGAAGAGGCAGGGATGGATTTGTCAAGGTGGTAGACAGGGGATTGAGGGGTATTTAGGTGTACAGGGAATGTTATGTGATTGTACACTTTAAAAGGGTTTTTGTAGTTTGCGATATGTAGGAGCAGGGTGATTGTAGGAAGATGAATGTTGTGGGAAGCTTTGGCTGACAACTTCCATGTAATTTCAAATGTTAACATTTGCTTGATATTTGGGGGGAGGTACTAGCTAGGCCCTGAAAGCTGTTAGTTTGCAGGACTTGGGGTTAAGCAGTTAGGTTTTAAATGTGTTGCATAGTTTCTTAAATATTTTATTTTATTGATTTATTTATTTTTTTGTTAAGGATGCTTGGACACTAAGGAAGCATCAGAAGGTCTGAGTAACAGCTAACACATAAAGTGTATCTGAGTTAATTTAGTTAACTCAGCAAATGAGGCAAATAATAGCAATCAGCAGAGAGATATGTACAGTCTGGTGAATTGTTTGGCAATCAACACTGAGATATGTACAGTCTGGTGAATTTAATGGCAATCAGCATAGACATATGCACAGTGTGGTAAATTTTATGCCAATCAACAGAGATATGTACAGTCTGGTGAATTTTATGGCAATCAATAGAGAGATATGTACAGGCTGGTGAATTTTACGAGTTTTTTTTTTTTTTTTGGGGGGGGGGTATTGTCTGGAAAATTTTCCTTAGGCACAACATAGTAGAAAGCAGAATCATGAGCCTTTAATGAAGTGTCATGTCGAATGAGTATATATCTTTCTGAAGAACAGAGGGTACCTGTGCACTCATCATCATCATCATCATCATACCAAAAAAATGACCATTTTTCCACAGTTTGGCTACATATGTTAAGCAAAGATATGAACATCAGAAATCCAAGAATGGGGTCCTGTAGACTCCACTAGGCACTATATGAAAACTGCAGAGTACCTCTATCCACTTCTCTGTTGGCAACATAACTTGTATTTCAGGAAAAAAATATGGCTGTATGTTTGCATCAAGTATATCTTCTACCATGTTGCAGACTGTTCATAACATAATACACTATATCTGCTACATGGGGTCTATATGACGCTATTGAATGGACTAAATAGTGAATGCTATTTAGTCAATCCGATACTGTTGAAATAGCAAAATAGCGAAGTCACGGAACATCAAATTTTTTCCCAGGGAAAATATTTGGTGGGCCGTCTTCTGGACTTTGCCATTTCCTCCACTATGGTGCGATCTCAGAGTTGGTATATTTAAGTAGGGGGGTGCACATTGGGGGTGAAGTTTTTTTTTTTTTTTTTTTTATGTTCGATATTTGTTGTTTTGATATTATCGGTATGATAAAATAGCGTTCGCTATTTACATCGTATGATAATATGATATAGACGCGCTACATGACTGCTTATATATATATATATATATATAGAGAGAGAGAG
Organism: Protopterus annectens; assembly: GCF_019279795.1. NCBI lineage: Eukaryota > Metazoa > Chordata > Ceratodontiformes > Protopteridae > Protopterus > Protopterus annectens. Next base: position 1,360,640,940 of record NC_056735.1, read on the forward strand.
AGAGAGAGAGAGGGCCTACAGATTGGTCCAAGTTGACTGTGTCTTGCTTTTTGAGACATGAAAGACTCAGTCTGATTTGACTTCCTGTATCCTTGTAAAACCCATGGCTCTAAAAGCTAGGGACCTAAACCTACATAGCCAACTAAAGAAGACTAAATGTAAATATAGAGCCCTAACTCATTTTATGCCCAGCAAGTGGAATAACTTATCAGTACAAGTCAAATGAAGTGCTACTTTGACTATTTTACACTAAATTAATGCTATGCAACACATGAAATTAGCAATGTGTCAGCATTATTAATTCACACCAAATGTAACAGCATAACACACAAATACATTTTCAATGAAAGCTTCATCAAGTTAATTTCAAAAGCAACTCCATCACTTTCTATACATTTAAACACACACCATGTAACAATATTAAGAAATTATTATATTCTGTATCTATATCTATATATGATATTTTATAAAATTAAAAACAGAACACAATATATAGAAACAGATTTATACAAATGTAAATCAATATTAAGCCATCTAGGTCTATAATTCATCTATATTCTACAATCTCCATATGAATAAATGCATCACCACTTCTCTTGTTGGAATGTATTAATTGTAAAATTATGAATTTAAAACAGTGACCTTTTTTGGTGGAAAGAGGCTGGATGGAGCACCTACATTAACTGTACACTAAGTTTACACAAGTAAATAGACAACACAGGCATAACTCCCACCTTCTTCCTCCTAATTTTTTTTCACCCTTAAATATTGAGGGAATTCATAAAGGTTATCACAAAGTATAGACTACATGCACACTTAGTGTAATCATTCTGAGTGAATAGACAACACAGTAATGCGGTATGGATATTTTTGAATACAAATCATATACCCTTAGCATAGGTGTTTATAAATCCAGCCTGGTCTTTCTAGGGCACTGTTTTTAACATCATTCATATATCACTAACATGTAAAATATATTTTTCCTTCAGGTGACAACTTGTCTTACAGTCATTAAAAGCTGTGCAACTGACACAAACAGCCAACTACACTACCCCTAGAATTCATGAACAAGCATGTACACTTTGTGCTAAGTCTACATGGCTTGAGCAAGTTAGAGCAGTGGGCAGCAGTGCTCACTGAACTGGCAACCTGCCATAGATGCCTACATGTTTAGCAATGCCTATTCGCAGCCGGCACAGATATTAGTGGCCACGAAAAGATGCATGGAAGGTTGATCTCAAAATGTGAACAAAAGATGTTGCTTGCAGGCAATCCTAGTCAGTGAGCACATGGACAGCATAACACAAGGCAAGGATAACTTTAATGAAATAATTAAGATGCATGGCAAGTTAAACGTGGAAATTGTAGTCAAATATTGGGATTACCGTACAAACAAGAACCAGGGGAAGCTAAACGGGAAAACTGTAGTTAGGTAATAAATGTGATTATTGAACAAAAAGCATTTTGGTCAGAAATAATTCTTCAGAAATACTGATGTGCTAAAATGAAACATATTCACTGTATTGGCCTGTGTGCATAAATAAAAAACAGCAAACGTGTCAAATGATGTGACAGGGGTACAAAGCAGCAGGGTAACAAAGGGGACTAAATGTGATATATATGTATCAAATGCTGAGTTCAAAAAACAGATAGTAAGGGCAGTAGATACATTAGTGTATATTTGTATGCACTGCAGTTATTGTATATTAGATCAGTATACATAAAGGTATCTTTTGTAATGGCAGTAAGCTGTATTCTCAAGTTCATCCTGTATAAACACAAATCAGTGAACCCTACAGTTGTTGTGTTGTGTACTTCAGGAAGGGATATTTCTGTTCTACTTGTTGGCACTTGTAATCACAGAAAGGTCATTCTACATTTAAACTTGTATTAGCCAAGTGCATGTTGCATATTAATGTAAATGATTAACATGAGTATAATTACAGTCATAAAATCTAAATGCATGGTTGCCACTGTACATGTTCCATGGTATGGTCATTAATATTTGCATTGCTCATGATTTTATTTACCATGCTTAGCTACACATTTGTGGCAGGTATACTGAACTAGTCTGCCATTGGAATGTAAACTGCGGGAGTGATTAATATTAAATTGCCTCTGCATGATTGATGTTACAATACACATGCAGGTTAAAGAATTCTGAGGTTGGCATTGTCTTATATCACACTTATATGTCACTTCTGTGATGATGTGGAAGTGTAGAGAAGAAACACAGACACCTGCGAAAACATTACAATGATAATACTAAGAGATGAAATAAAGCGTTTTTAAGCAACGTGCATGTTGTCAGATAGTAGAAGGTTATTGTGTGTAAATGCATGCTGTGTATACATGTACAAAAATACTGATGGACATGACAAATGATACATAAAGATAGGCGTCACATTGAGCAGGATATAAACAGAATAATCTGACACATACTGCCATTTGTTTAACTATAGCAGATGTCAGATATGTACATGCACAATGAGTCATGCTAATATGGAATACACAAAAATGCCAATAAATCAAGATACAAATCAAGTATAGTCTGCCCCCTGACAAATAGTTTGTGTTTCTGAATGTCATGACGTATATCAATATGCATAAGATGTATTTCTGTGTGTATTACAAATATGTACACAGCCCACACAAGACATGGGTGAAATAAAAGTACATGTATGCAGTATACCATGCAGGCATCAGTTAATTGGTAAAATTACCAACTGTCTGGGTACAATTATTTATGACTATGATGCATTTGTGTTAATGCAAGCAATGATATGATGTGTGTCCTTCCCTATGTAAGTGCTACACAATAAGTGATACACAACAGATGATGACTTGAATGAGTGTATTACAGAAACATACAACATACCCAGGTGAAGCATTAATTTATATTACTAACTGACCCATTGTACATTTACATTACATTTGCACCAAATGTACATTGGCCTGTGACAAATGTTATTAACTCTCACTCATAGGCACTAACTCCATTGCACAGACATTGGCACAGCCAACATTAGACAGGATAATTCAATTAAGTCTTGACCAAGAGCAAGAACTGAAATGAAAGATGTCATGACATTCATTAATTATAGTTGTGTTTACTAAATGGTAAAAAGCTACTGCATCACTATACTGGGCATGACACAGGGAATTTCAAAAAAAGTACCAACTCAAGCACCCAAACATATTTCATACATGGACTCACTCACACTTCTGAATGATTTTGCAGCATGATGTACAATAATAACTGTTCTAGAAGCTCTCATGTCCTACAAAGTTCTGGAGTATGAACAAAATATTTAGAGTAATACATACCATTTTGGATGAAGGCATACAATACATGCATTATTATTCGGAAACTAAGTAATGCCCGTGAGAAAATCAATGACATACTTAACATTTGCATCTTGCCAGACTCAATACATGCCAGTGCAGACCACAAAGATGTGTGTATCGACTACTTATGCCACAGAAGAGGCATGTTTGTTGTCATGAATAACACCCTTGAAGGGATTGCAGCAGTCTTCCCTTGTAATGTGTATGGATCCCCTAATTTTGAGCATGAGACCTTAAAAATATGGCCCTCTGACTGTGCCATAAGTACTTTCTTGTCTACGGCAATACTGTCTGAAACAATTTACCCAACAGACTGATGTCAACAGATTCAAACCCCTGCCAACTGTACTACACATAACATATAACAGGAATCAAAGTGTGAAGTAAAAAAGGGCTTTTGATGTTACTTTATTCAATAATAATTTGTCATAGTGATGAAAAGGAGGTAGATATGTTAATGTTCTCACAGCTGTGAGCAGTCTAATATCTGTGCAGCTTGGACAAACCACTGTTTTCCATCAGCATTGTTTTCTGAGCACAGAGTACCTGATTCAAACAACAGCCTAGCTGTGTAGATATGCTATACAAGTTGGTAATAACTGCATGGTCCATAGGAGCACATCCAACACCATAATCACAGAACTCCTTTTACACTGTCATGAAATCCTTAAATATGTTGAAAGTTGCTTGTTCAATATAAAAATGAATACCAGCAACTTGATGCAATGGTGGTTGTCTCACATCAGTACACTCATGTAATGGTGCCTTTTTTATAGAACTGAACATATGTATATCCAGAGGCTAACAAAGTATGTATTAATCACATGTGCTGCAATGAAAGTCTTAACTCAAATGTGAGACTCCACCTATGTGATTGTGTTGCAATAGGGTGGGCTCTCGCACTATAACTGTACACATTACAATTGTAGTGGGTGTCATTCATACATAGCTGTTTGCTGACACATAGTGAATATAGCTACTCAATGTAGGTTTTGAACACCTAGTTATGCCACTACAGAAGCTATATGATATTACGAAGTCTGAATATGGCACAAGAAAAGTCTTACTACAACTGTGAGATATATGTACATTTGAACGTAATGCATCATGTTATTGCTGCAAGACATTTGTGTGCCTAAAATCTGGTTAAAAGTGTGGTGCGATCTGTCTTGTTGCCACACAATATTTTATGATGCTAAGTGTGATGCATAATGCAGTCGTCGCTGTGACAGTAGAATCCCAATTATGCACAATGTGTAGGTAATCATGGATTCAAACCCATGGCTTACTAAGGCAACAACATACCGAACACAATCTCAGTTTCTCACGTCAGAGGACAAGGCTTCATGCTAATATTAGAAATGACAAATTTTTGCACAGGTCATTATCATTGTTAAAGAAAAAAAAAATTCAGTGGTAAATGGACAGACATTCTTGTAAGAGCAATAACTAACTCTACATATACACAGCAGACAGGTGGGTGGCAACATAGTTATCTACATGTACACTCAGAGTTATAGTGATAAAACTATGTCTAAGGGTTAATGGCTGGATTTGAACTAACTAGCTATGTTCACAAGCTAGATAACACTGCATCAGAAGCACCACAAGTGCTGTTGTTTTACAACTGTAACAGTGGATGACATCACAATTGTTTAATAAGGTGATGGTTCTGCTAAAAAGGAAAGAAAGGGGTAGAAGATCACAATAACACTGTACAGCTGTACACCCTATATATATATATTTGAAACGTTTTCTACACAGCATGAGTGAGAGACACACACACACACACAGACTCATAATAGTCAATCAGTGCTGGATTCAAACCACCTACATATCTAGTTACAACAGTCTTGAGAACACAGTATCAACAGCCTTGCCACAGGAGAAGTAGTATTAGGTGTGAGGTAATGCATTTTTAGACCATTATGTAATCAGTGTGTTACTAAAACTTGGTTTTACATAGGACTGCTAGAAATTTATAGATTAGTCCTCTGACAGTGAATATATGCTTCTTTAGTGGCAGTGTACATAACAGGTGTTGTGACGGAGCCAATTGTGCATGGCAGTACACACATTCACACTATTTAAGCAATGCTGGAATCAAATCACATGACTACACAGTGCACTTTTATCAGGCTGATCTCATCACTGTGTTGAAGAGAAGACGTTTGTGTTAAAACTGGGATAGGATGAGGGGAGAGTCATCTCCCAGACTAAGTGTTTCTCCTGAGTGAAAGTGAATACAGCATAGATGCCGATGAACCTATAATGACTGGACACTAGTGCCACCCACACAAGTTCAACACTGTTGGATTTAAACCACCTACCTACCAATTTAACTATACAATATACAGAGCACAGCATCAACCACACATGCCACAGAAGAAGTTTGATTTCTGCTGTAAGAGAGTACACTTTTGTCAGGCTGCATCATCAGTGTGTTGCAGAGATGTTTGTGTTCAAAATGGGATGAGGTGAAGGGGGAGTTCTCTCGGTGGAAATGGATACAGCATAGATGCTGATGAAGCTGTATTTACCTGATACACACACACACACACACACACACACACACATACCAAACCACCTACTTATCTATTTACACAATCGAGAAAACACAGCATCAATCACAAGTGACACAGGAGAAGTATGGGCTTTAAATGTGTGAAAGTGCACAATTGTAAGAATTACCACAATGATGTTTTGCATAGTGTGCATCACAGGTTTGGTGAAAAAGCATGTGTTTTGAAATTCAGAATTAACAGCAATGTGTTGATCACAAGTAATTACATACTGCTTATATAATTGATCTGTCCTGACATTCATTACATTGCGTTAGTGTGAGGGACACTTATCTGTTTTTCATTATGGTGTTATTAGGGCACCCACATTTGTGAAACAGCATATTGACAACCAAGCATTCATAAGTGTTTACATCAGGATGACTGTATGTAAACAGCCATTATTTATTATGTGATCTATACTTTTATTGTCTCATGATCGGACAATGTGCTGTCATAAATATAGCAGTGCACTGCTGAATACCACTGATAAAGTATTTGTGAAAGGCTTCCACAACGTTGTACATCATTTCCAAGTGTAACTTTTGGAGTACAGTATACATTTACAGAATAATGTGTTCAGGCAACATCACACTGAAATTCACATATGTTGAGTACAGCAGTCTTTTAACACACACACAAGTCGTACACTTCACTTACATATGTTTTCTTAAATCTCTTCCTGAAGCTAACACTGATAAGCACATTTGTCTGGCTGATGGCATATTAGTACATACATAAGCATATCCTGAGGTGCTGAATTTAGAACTTCATTTAGCAGTAGCCTATGCCACCCTGTGCAAATACGGTGTATACACATAACAAAAATTAAGAATCTTGTGAAATCTAGAGCAGATGTTTGTTGTGCTAAAGAAGAGAGGGCAATGGATGTTTCACAGGTAGGTGTATTCCCTTAGGTAGGACATCCTAATCTTACAACATGAGTGTCACTATCTTGGAAGCTGTTTTACTGTGATGGAAGAAATATGTCACATTAGGATACATCTGATTTGTGAAACAGGTGTGCCATTCAACTGTTAAAATGATGTGGAAGAGGCAGGTTGTCTGAGTGCTGGGGATTTCTATCAAACCATTTGAGTGAGAAGTAAATGGGAAATTAGCAAACTTAATAGCCTTCAATTTATACTCATGACAATTCACTTTTTTACTTGTAACTATCTCTGCAACTTTTTTTTAACTTACCACTCTTCCATAGATTTAAATTGTTAGGCTGGGTGCTGACAAC